>NW_010359286.1:298884-345072 GCF_000414095.1 Morus notabilis | reverse complement strand
CCAGGTATTTTTCCTGATTGAGTTCTTGATATATATAAGTTAATGAGATTAATTTATTCGTGCATAAATTAATATAATCTATAGAGTATCTCAAAAGTTTTATGAAAATTTTTGTTATACATGATCCACCTCTTCCTCGCACCACCGCGCTTCCGCATCCGGATTTGATTCGGGCAACCAACACTAATAACTACACCAACTCGAGAGAAACATTAACTTAGTTTACTATATTACTGCTTAAATAGAGAAATAATCTTTATATCATACCGCTCTTACTCAGTCAACTGGAACTTCTACTGAGAGCTTACCTGTATCACGAGAACTATGTGAGCTAAAGCTCAGTAAGTAAACCGTAAAATAATTTCCACTTTTAAAATACTTTTCTTTACACTTTTAGGGCCTTTCTGTCTGACATTCATCTTGTGTTATTAGAACCTCTTTATGTTCTATTTGGTGGACCCTGTCTCCGAAACTCTTGTTCCTCAAGGATTTGACCCTTTTACTAACTGATTCGGTTCGTAACCAACACAAGATTCATATCATATTTTGAAAACGAAAACAGTTTCTTAATCTCAGGAAAACATGTCAAATATATATAAATTGACAATTTTCATAAACTGAAAACTTTCATGTATTACTGTTCAAGTGATGTAGTGGAATGTCAACTTACAAATTCTCTGGTCAAGAGGAAAATCCTTCTCTCGGTTTTGTCTCTTGCTTTCTTTCTTTCTCTCTTCCTCTATTTCTCTTTTCTATCTTTTTCTTTCTCTCTAACTTTCTCTCTCTAGCTTTCTCCATATGAAGGATGGAAAGAATCCATCACCTATTTATAGTATGTCATCTTACATTTTAACCCTTGAATTAAAGCTTATGTGGATAGATCGTAGCCATTGATTCCTTATCTAGTATCTACCCTTGGATTACAAGTGTTTTTGCTAAATCTTGGCCATTGATGAAATTCCAAGTGTCCATAACTTGACAAGTGTCTTTTGAAAGACAATTTGATCTTTTCTTCTTTCTTGATATTGATACATGTGTCTACTTAGAAGAAAATTTTGAACTATTCTTCTTTCTTAATCTTGACACATGTCCACTTAGAAGACAATTTGAACTTTTCTTCTTTCCTTATCTTGACACGTGTCCACTTAGAAGACAATTTGAATTTTTTTTTCTTTCCTTATCTTGACACGTGTCTACTTAAAAGAAAACTTGAACTTTTCTTCTTTTCTGATCTTGACACGTGTCTACTTAGAAGAAAACATGAATTTTTTTTTCTTTTCTGATCTTGACATGTGTCTACTTAGAAGAAAACCTGAATTTTTTTTCTTTCTTAATATTGACACGTGTCTACTTAGAAAAAAACTTAACTTTTCTTCTTTTCTAATCTTTCTACACGTGAAAGAGACCCATCTGTCTTCTTTTTTTTTTTTTTTGAATTCCCAGTTGTCTTTTTCTTAATTTCCATCATCTTAGGCCCATGTGTTTTTTTTTGTTTTTTTCTTAATTTCAATCGGTCTTTTTTGTCCACACGTAAAACAGACCCATATATGTCTGTTTTTTTTTTTCTGAATTTCTTCTTTGTCCACATCTGTCTTTGTACAATATGGTACGATTAGAGACAGAGAAGGAGAAGACAATGCACCAATTGGTTCGTACCAAACATAACCTAATTGTGCTATCATTTTCACGACTAGATTCATCTACTGACAAACGGTAAAACAATGAGCTAGTAAGTCCTTCAACCAAACATGAATTTTACTCGTGCTGCAAAACCAGGCAGTAAACCCCGGATAAGTAGGTGGTGCAATCTCTATATAATATTGAGCTAGTAAGTCACCCAAGCAAACCAACACCCTTCTCCCATTTTGGAAGCACATACAATGGTGAGCTCCTCCACGTATAAAAATGAGTGTGCTATTACTTTTATTTATATTTATATATATATATATATTGTTATGATTTTCCGTACTGTGCATGTAACATATAGAAATGAGAAACATGGTATATAATTTATTTAATATAATTTTTGAAAAGTGTAACGCTAAAAAAATTAGTTATTTGCTATTATTACACTTTTACAACGTAAGTGATCTTACGATGAATAAATGTCAGATTATATTTATGATTTCTATATGTTATATGGAAGTATGGAGGAGCATAGGCAAGCTCTAAACACATATTTGGAAGACTTCATGCCATATTATATCCTATCAGTTATATATACAGTATATATATTCTACCAATATATTGATCATCTAATGGAATATTGTAACATTTAAAAAAGGTATTTTATAGGCGGGCACAAGCACGAACACGCAAAGCACCGGGACAAGTCAGACAATAGTAGTGGGACCATGGGGAGGGCTTGGTGGTGGTGCTTGGGACGATGGGTCCTATACTGGAATTCAAGAAATCTGATTTATGATTTGAATGGCCAGCCCTTTACAGGACCCAAACATCCAGGAAACGAACCCTCTTATGCAACGGTGAAGGTTAGTAGTTTGTTTTTTTTCTTTTTTTTTTCCTTCACTTTTTTAGCTAAAAGAATGTTATAGCACTACCATTTATTAAATCAAAAGGCCCATTTTTGTAGTAAGAGCAACTATTTTTCCCTACCATTACGTAGGATTGGTTGTTGGATTGACTTTTTAACGGTTTAGGCCCATTTTTGTAGTAAGAGCAACTATTTTTCCCTACCATTACGTAGGGAAAAATACCCCTTGCATCTATAATTAGAAACCGTTTTATTTTATGTGGCTTGCTGCAAATTTTTAATGTGGACACTCACGAATCAGACAGTTAAAAATTTAAGGGAATAACTAGAATAACAGTTCCGAATAACGATAGGATAAAGGAACAGTTCCTACACGTAGAAACACCCCTTGCAATGTAGATATCTGGAAAAGGGGATCGAGATGTAC
Organism: Morus notabilis; assembly: GCF_000414095.1. Taxonomy (NCBI): domain Eukaryota; kingdom Viridiplantae; phylum Streptophyta; class Magnoliopsida; order Rosales; family Moraceae; genus Morus; species Morus notabilis. The sequence continues at coordinate 342,151 of NW_010359286.1, read as the reverse complement.
CAGGTGGTTTTGTAGATGCAACCCATAATCTTTCCCATCGCGGGGTACGATTGGTAAAATAGAGTCGAGACCTTACTCTAAAACTAACACCAGCTAACCGAAACAATATGTTAGGGCAAGACAAGAAAGGAACTCGCCCTTTGACACCAAGGGATAAGAACTTATTTCTGGCGATTTCCATAAATAAAATCACAATGACAATATATATAATTTCCATTGTTTTTCTTCCTTAAGCTTTGAAATGCAGATTACACTAGAATTTCCATACGAATTCTTAGTGAGCGTGAGTGGGCACACTAGTGTGCTTCCTCGACTGGCTACGGGGAAGGATGTTATACGCTCACTAACATTCAAAACCAACAAGAAAACCTATGGACCATATGGAGATGAAGAAGGCACACCTTTCAGTCTCCCAATTGAAAATGGTTTAATTGTTGGATTCAAAGGAAGAAGCGGTTTTGTTTTGGATGCCATTGGTTTTTACTTGTCACTTTAAGATCACCAATTTAATAACTATTAAATGGCGTCTCTATATATATATAGAAGATATCTTGGCTTTCTGTTTAATTACTAATAAATTCAAATCTCCAAGCGTACATTATGGTTATTTGTCAGTTTAACTGACTATTATAGCCATGATATACGTATAAGGAGTTATTTGAGATGTGTGCGTAATGTTTAAAATAAGCTCTCTATGTAGAGCTCTGTGTGTGTAATACGTGATGATGTTCCTGTGATGTTTGAATTAAGCTCTACACATAGAGCTAATTAAATAAAATCCAGCGAGAATGTTTAATATTTTAAGTTCTTAAATTGTCATTTTTTTCAATATTTTTGCTTAATAAAATCCAGCGAGAATGGTCTCGAACCTCTTGCGCAATAACCAAGGTGGTAGTCTAGTGATTTTAGGTTTACTCTCGCGTGGTTTGATAGATGATATATTTAGGTCTTAAGTTAGGAGTTTTATGAGAAAGCGTTTGAGACTATTTCCAAACTAACAAAATATTTTTTAACCCTTGAATAACTTGCGTGTTCATTAAAAAAAATAAAAAAAAAATAAAAAAAAGAAAAGAGTTTTACAAACAACTGGAAAAACTACGATTTTTAAATTATATGCATGAGCAGATCATGAACTTAATCGAAGGAATTCCTTGGAATTGACGGGCACAATGCACAATTTTGAAACAAGCTGAAACAGAGCTATTTTTTTTGGCTGAACACAATAAGCAGTAATAATAGTACGACAACTGTATTTATATAACTAACAGCAACAGGATTTGTTAAAGTACTAGAGAAACATTTTTCTTTCATTACATGTGGCTAAATTACTATATCAAACACACTTTACTTGCATTACACTTTTACACATGGGAATGCAAATCTTATTTTCACACTTCAAACTCAAAAAAAAAAAAAAAAAGAAAAAAAGAGAGATAAGAAACGTAATCTGTCTCACCATGAGCTTTCCAATCAAGCTTGACTGCTCCTCAATGCCACTGCTGGTTAGACATCTAAGATGATTAGACATATTTATAACACTAGATTTTATATATGCACAGATCATAATCTGGGTCGGTGGCTTTTCCCTTAAAACTCCCATCCTTGTGCCTCTAGAATTTGAGAGGCACAATGCGCACTCAAAGAAGATAAAACAGAGCTAGTGATTCGTTCAAACAGGCTCAAAGTAATTATTTGCAGCAAAAAAAAAAAAACCTGATGTAATTATTGTTTGGCTATCGTATTGTATAACTACGTGGAAAAAGAAACCATTTTAAGATTCGTATTTACAAACAAAGATAAAAGTAATTAACTCATCAGAGACACCTTCCAATCAAGCTCCATTGCTTTTTAATGCCAAATTGGTTAGGTAGTCATCCACAGAAACCACTTCCTTCCAACAGCCAACCGAAAGATCCTGAGAATGATGTCATCGACACGGTCGTAGTACCATATCCTCCATCTTCGTGAAAGCACGAGTGGCATAGCAACAATTCCGAACCCAGTGAAGAGTCCAATTTCCACACTTAGCAAACTCCAATCAATCTCTTTCCTATAATTCGAACGTCCTTCTTTCGTTCGATTCGGCAATGAAGTCCCATGTGTCCTTTTGTTTGAGCAGTTTTTTTCCAAAGGGAACCCGCACAGTCCTTTGTTTCCAGGTGTCCTTCTACTGTGGTTGCTGGGCCTGTTGGTTCACCTGTTGGCTCATAAGAGGACAATTTCTTTTTAAATGCCCCGGCTCCCCACAATTGTGACACTTGAAACTGTAGGATCCACTCTTCCCACTTCCCGAAGAGCGACTGCTACCACTAGGCATTCCTTTGGGGTCCTCCTAAAGTTCTTCCTGAAGCTTCTCGACTTTGGAGGAAGGCGATGTGCTCCTGTTCGACACAGATGGCCGCTGCAACCAAGTCACTGTAGACTCGATGCCTTAAGGCAACCACTGATTTCTGGATTACACCTTTAAGACCTCTCTCAAACTTAAGGCACTTCATGTGCTCCGACTCAATCAAGGAATGAGCATAACAGGATAGCTCATTGAACTTAGCTTTATATTCCCTCACTGTCATATCTCATTGCTGTAGGCCCATGAATTCCCTGGCCTTCTCATCTCGATACCTTTGAGGAAAGAATTGCTCATAAAAGAGCGCTTCAAATTGATCCCAAGTCATCCCCTCTACATCATGCATTCACCGGATCTGCTTCCACCACGCACCAGCTGGACCTTCAAACTTCAAAGCTGCGAACTCCACCCGGTATTCACCTGGTACTCCCATGGTAACTTGTGTTATTTCCGTAAAAGAGGTTCAAAGATAATATGAGATTGGTTAACTAATTCATGAGTGATTTATCAGGTGAATTAATTGATAAATTAATTCTAGATGAATTGGTTAAATTAAAGTTTCAGGTTGTTTAATTCATAAGTAATTTATCGAGTGGATTAATTGTTAAATTATTGTAGATAAATTGGTTGAATTATTGTTTAGAGAGTTATTTAATGTGGAAAGACTATTATATGATTCTTTTGATCAAGTAACTATCCTATTGGATTGCTTGAATCAAAACTGAGGCTCTGTGCAAGTTTCCCATGTTGAAAAACTAGGAAAACAAGTTTCTCTAGTTCAGACAGGTCTACCGGTCCGGTCGACTGAAGGGCAGGTTGACCGGTGAGTTATAACTTCTCTATCACGGGTCGATCGGTTGTAACGTGTAGCGCATGCTGACGTGGCGAAACTGACTCTTTAAGCTAGATAAACTTTGGGACACCTAATTGTTACGGATATATGACTTCCTAAATACTATAATAGCCCAATAAGTCACATTGTTCATTAGATCACTTGAGAGACTTTTTGGGGGCTATTGGCGAAAGATTCCTAAGAAGAAAAATTATTTAATTTTCAAGAATGTTTTTCCTTTGGCTCTCTTGTGGTTGGAAGGAGTTCAAAAATACCAAGAGGAGATTGAACGATGTGTGCCCACCAGCACTCCGATCGTGAAAATGAGAATAGCAAAGAATACCAGTTGGTTGAGGCTCTTCCGATTGCTGTTCGGAACGTTTTGATCTGTCAGACGTGTTGATTCCTAAATCTCTAAAGGCATGATTTAGATCTTTAGTATTTATACTGTATAGCGTCATTAACATGTCCTTAGTTAGCTTTGACTTTGATTAAATTTTTTTTTAAAATTTCATTGCACACTCGATGCCGTATTTGCCAACAAGAACTTCATCACATATTACACACAAAGCTCTACATAGAGAGCTTATTTTAAACATTACACACACATCTCAAGTAATTTCTTATACGGGATGTATTATTACAAGATCACATCATTCGAACTTAAGAACCCGTTAAGATCTACAACCAAACGTTGGTAAACAAAACATTCCGAGGTTTACGTAGAAAAACTATAGAAGTATGCATCGACGATATGTTAATCAAGTCACTCCGAACTAAAGAACACATCACCTGCTCAGAAGAATGCTTCCGATTCCAATAATTGCTTCAAGAAAATGTTTGAAGGTCTTGTCACGCATTAACTTGGAGGGGTAATATCATGAATCCGTACATATTAAAGGTATTTAAAATAATATATATCTGATGAATAAATTAAGCAAAAATATTGCAAAAAAATGACAATTTAAGAACTTAAAATATTAAACATTCTTGCTGGATTTTATTTAATTAGCTCTATGTGTAGAGCTTAATTCAAACATCACAGCAACTTCATCACATATTACACACACAGAGCTCTACATAGAGAGCTTATTTTAAACATTACACACACATCTCAAATAACTCCTTATACCTATATCATGGCTATAATAGTCAGTTAAACTGCCAAATAACCATAATGTACGCTTGGAGATTTGAATTTATTCGTAATTAAACAGAAAGCCAAGACATCTTCTATATATATATAGAGACGCCATTTTATTTAATAATTATTATATTGGTGATCTTAAAGTGACAAGTGAAAGCCAATGGCATTCAAAGCAATACCGCTTCTTCCTTTGAATCCAACAATTAAACCAGTTTCAATTGGGAGACTGAAATGTGTGCCTTCTTCAACTCCATATGGTCCATAGATTTTCTTGTTGGTTCTGAATGTTAGTGAGCGTATAACATCATCCTTCCCCGGAACCACTGGAGGAAGCACACCAGTGTGCCCACTCACGCTCACTAAGAATTCTTCTGGAAATTGTAGTACAATCTGCATTTCGAAGATTAAGGAAGAAAAACAAAGGAAATTATATATATTGTCATTGTGATTTTATTTATGAAAATTTCTACGTGTAGGAACTGTTCCATTATCCTACCGGTATTTGGAACTATTATTCTAGTTATTCCCTTGACTTTTTAACCGTTTGATTCGTGAGTATCCACGTTAAAAATTTACAGCAAGGCACACAAAATAATTTCTAATTATAAGTGAAACCGTTAAAATGTTAATCCAACGGCTAATCCTACGTATTGATAGGGAAAAATTGTAGCTCTTACTACAAAAATTGGCCTTTTGATTTAATAGGTGGTAGTGCTATAACATTCTTTTAGCTAAAAAAATGAAGCAAAAAAAAAAAAAAAAAAAAAGGAACTACTAACCTTCTCCTTTTTCCCAGAGGGTTTGTTTCCTGGATGTTCGGACACTGGAAAGGGCTGGCCATTCAAATCATAAACAAGAAAAATGGCCTCAATGGTATCACCATGAAAAAGCTCGATTTCTCGAATTCCAGTATAGGACCCATCGTCCCAAGCATCACCATAGAAATATATTGGTACAATATATATACTGTATATATAATTGATATATATGACATAATATGGTATATATGGAGTCTTCCAAATGTGTGTTAGAGCTTGCCTATGCTCCTCTTTTAGAGGACTGTACCTCCACATAACATATAGAAATCATAAATCTCGCAAGATCACTTACGTTGTAAAGATGTAATAATAGCAGATAACTAATTTTTTTCGTGTTACACCTTTCAAAAAATGACGTTGAATAAATTGCATGCGATAAGAAAAAAGTAACGTGCACAGTACGGGCCGGAGAATCATAAGAAAAAAGTTTATATATGTACTTGTATATATATATACACACATATATATAACTAATAGCACACTCATTTTTACACGTAGAGGACCTCACCATTGTATGTGCTTTCGAAATGGGAGAAGGGTGTTGGTTTGCTTGGGTGACTAACTAGCTTAATATTATATAGTGATTCCAGCACCTAATTATTAATCACATTATTCTCGTGGTTTTGCGAGTCCCACCTAAAGAAATGAAACAGATGAGCACAGGTGGTCGACAAGGGAACGGCAGCTTTAAGTTCCCACCAAATTATCCGGGGTTTACTGCCTGGTTTTGCAGCACGAGTACAATGTTTTACTGCTTCTCGGTAGATGAATCTTGTTGAAAATGAGCACAATTAGGATATGTTTGGTACGAACCAATTGGTGAATTATCTTCTCTTTCTCTGTCTCTAATCTTACCATATTTTAATTTTTCTTTAGGATTCCAGCAAGGAGGAATATGCTTGTTTTTTCTTTTTTTTTTCCTTTTTTTTTTGTTTGTAATCATCAGAAGTTTTACAACATTTTTTGCTTTTATTTGTATAGTTTTACTACTTTTTTTTTGTTTTTTGAATTATTTTAATCTTTTATAGTGTTTTCAAAACATGTGGTGCATCTATTACTCACTTGCTCACATCCCACTGCTATATCCTTTTCTGCACGCTCAGCATACTTGTTTCAGGGAGCCGCTGTCTTACCCGAGTTCCCTACAACACGAACAAATGGGATGAGTTTTCGCTCAACAAGTAACAGCAGACCGCAACAAGTGCAATCAGTAATGCATACCCATATATGCATTCATGTCATGCACCCTAGCTTATTTTCTAAACATTTAAAGCATTTAACGTAATATGCTTTCGTTTATTTCATTTCATCGTGTTATACTTTCTTTTCTTTCATTTCATCGTGTTATGTTTTCTTTTTTTTTTTTTCATTTCATACTTCTTTACAACTTTCATTCTCGTGTCATTCGTTTCTCATAACTTTTACTTTTTATGGGCCCAATACATGTTGTACCGTAGTGCGCATAACTAATGAGGAGTGGGGCAGCGACCCAAAACTAACTCACTTACGGTTTCATTTCATTCATAATCATAATAACCTCCCTTGCGAAGGCCGGTACAAACAACTTTATTAACTTCTTATCATTTGGCATTTTTACTTCATATATCCTCTTACTGTCATTTTTCTTATTATGACAGTAATTTTAATCATATCGTATTACTGTCATTATTTCTTGTAACGGCAGTAATTTTAGTCTCTTTAAGCATTTATGCTAATTTTCTATGAAATTGGACTTTGTTTAGACATATGACCTTTTTGTTGACTTTGACTTTGACTTTTTCACAGATTAAAATTCTACTGCTACTCTAAGTCCATACGCACATTCAATGCGACAAAGAAGAATCAAGAAACATCTTTCACATAATAATATACATTGAACTTACAATATGCACAATTTTGTGCAATATGAAGAAATAAGTTCATTCCTGTCATAGACAACAAAAACTGATGCTACTTACAAATGTTCTACTAAAGTCTCGACTTTCGAGTCATCAATAACTTTACTATTTTGATCGCCTAGCTATCCTACCATATAAATGTCACGCCCCCAAATAGGGGTTAGTGACGTGGAGGCTTGTTTAGAAACTTAAATCTGTTTAAGAGAGTGATTAGCACATAACCGTGCAAAAATTTAGCCTTTTCCAAAACCTAAAACATCCAAGTATTTCCAAACAAGCCCCCTGCATTTAGGAGAAATTTAATTTCAAGAAGGGTGGTGGAATTTCTAACCGAACCAGTTTAAAACCATGCCCTGGCATCCTGTCTGAAACTCCCACAAGTTTAGCATACATGGATAAAAATAAAATTAAATGTGACATCAACCACAGTCTAGCAATATTTAAGTTTACAATCCATAATTTATACATGCCTTGAGATAAAGGATAAGTAGAAATACAACTCTTCGCTTCCCGAAGACGATTCCACGTCACCAGTAGTAGCTACCTACTCCGCACTACTACTCGCGTCACCTGGAGGGGTTTAATACATTTGAAAACAAGAAAAGTGAGCGAAAGGCCCAATAGGATATAATCTTATAACATTTTAAATAAAGGTACTCACGATCCGAAGACATGCACCCGGAACCGATCATCCTCTTTAGAAAAGGAAATACTCACATAGTAGAAAATATATGTATAATGAAAGTGTGTAGCTCATCATACCACTGAGCAAGAAGTGGTAAAATGTCTGTCTAGTGAAAAGTGCAGAGCCATAATTCCACTGAGCAAGAAGTGGATCCGTACGGGTTTCAGGACCTGCCCTAAAGGATACGATTCCCATATCCCGATCTCTGAGGCCACCATGCTTTGTATCATTTCTTAAGATTTTTCAATTTTAAGAAATGATACTCTTTAAAATTTCATTTCCAAAATCATTGGAAAACGTAATACCATTCTCATGCTATTCCTTTGAAATCATTTTCTTTAAACATGTTTTGTTCTAAAATATTTTCATGGGCCAAAATCATTTAAAGTGAGGCTAACAAGGATATAGACAAGAATATCCTATCTTTTGGATGTCAAACCTGTGGCTATCTTCACGTAACCCTTGCTCCGCTTGCCTTAAAGCTTTAATACTCTATCTTCTCCACTAGCTTTATGACAAAAGCAGTGTCTTAGGATATATTTCTCATTCCTAAAACGAATTAAGCTCGATCATGTTTAATTGTTTCCTATTAGTGTGCCTTGACTCAAATCCAAGTTTCACAAATGATTTTATAATTCAGTTTGGGGGTTCTTTAAAAATTGAAATCCAATCCATGGGTTTGGTTTCCTATTTAATTTCAGTTTAAAAACATGTTTTTAAAGAAATTTCGGCAGCATATCGGCATAAATAGGAAAAATATCAAACCTGCAATTCAAGTTCAATTTTAAAATATATTCTCCCGAATCCATCAAAACCAGTTTCCAATCAATTAAACAAGTCCAATAACTAAAAACTCCCAAATTTCATTCAATTCTAACAACAATTGTTCAAATCCAAACCCTAACTCAAAATTATTCAAATCTAACCAAAATTAAACTTTCTGAAGCTTAAAATTCAAATCAAAGAGTAGGTTTCAAAGGGTTGGACCTCAAATCAGTTGATGGAGCTTTGTCTCCCTCAGTTTCTCCCGTTTTCGTTCATTTTTTTTTATGTCTCTCCGCCAAATTGCCGAGAGAGAGAGAGAGAGAGAGAGAGAAACTCAGAGAGAGTAAGGGAGAGAGAGAGAACCGGCGGGAGAGAGAGCCCGGAGAAGGAGGTGGCCGGTGGTGAAGGAAGAAAGAGAGAGAGAGAGAGAGGCGGCGGTGGTGGCGTGGGAGAACCATAGAAGAAAGAAGAAAAAGAAAAAGAAAGAGAGAGAGAGAGAGAGGGGGCTGGACTGCACGGGAAGGGAAAGGGGGAAAGGAAAAAAGAAAAAAGAAAAGAAAAGGAGAAAAAAAGAAAAAAGGGAAAAAAATAGGAAAAAATGAAAATGCATTAAAATTTAAGTGTGCTTCCAAAAACTTTTGGGGTGAAATAATAAATACTGAAAATAACTTAAAGTCCCTTGATTAATTGTGAAAATCAAATTAGGCACACTAATAATTCACAGTTTAGCATAATTAAACATGTTTAATTCTAGAGGGCGTTACAATAAATTTATGATCGTTAGATTTACAATCTAAGATCAGTAATTGAAATACAATTTGACACGAATTTGTGGTTTCGTAAATGTTAATTTCTTAAAGTACGTATGTCGTGTCTATAATTTTTGAAGAGATCTACGATTTCATATTCAATATCTCGACCGAAACATCTCCTATATCACCAATCCACTATAAATAGTAGATTTATGTTCGCATAGATAAAGACGGTTTCAAAGAAATATTTGTCTAAAGTCTTTACGAAAAAGGCGGCATAAGCCATTCCGTGTTTTGAAAATCCTTTCTACACATTAATGAACGTTTAAGGACCATAGTCAAATGCTACAAGCATTTAACAACTTCAGTAAACCATCGTCGTAAATTTAACGAATGTTAAACTATAGTTAAATATCAGTCATTTTTGCTAGCAGTAAAGTGGGAATTAACGTATCAGAACACATGGATTCGAAGAGACTTACTTACTATTAGCAACCATCGTCGTAAATTTAATCCATATATAGCAAAGGGCTTTAAAGGTTAATTGTTCAAAACAGAAGCTCTGTTTCACTTATTATTATTATTGTTTTTCATTTTTAGTATCCAATTTACAAGTTAATGAATATTAGTAAAGACCTACTTACATTATGAATGCTTTTTCGGTTTTTTTTTTAAATGCTAGATAGCTGTACCTAACTGTTACATCTGATTTTACGTCTGGTGTTCCAGATGATGTTGGAACACTGTCTGGACCACGGCTTAATTAATTAAGATCCAGGTTAATTACGTTCAGTTGCTCGAGCAGAATAAAGTGCAGAAAGTAAAGGAACACACAATATGATATCGCAATTCAGTGCGCACACCTACATATGCGGGGTTATGCCCAGACAGTAAACAGTTTCACTATGTTCTAGAAATTACAGACACCGGACGGACTTATTCACTTAAGGACTCCCTCCTAGACAATGACGTCGTTCTGATGAATCTCCACAGTGATTGTTTAGCGTGCACCACACGTCTTCTATTCACCTGGCGAACTTCCTTCGACCGGCAAAGCTTCCTCCCGAAAGCAACAAATCTCTCACCCGAAGAACGCTCTCAATAAAAACTCACAAACGTCTCTCTAAATATTTTCTCAATATTAAGCTCTGAAATTCACAAACTTTTCCTCTGGAGATGTTCTATTAAAATCGTCACATATACTATGAAACAAAACCTTAAAATAAAGTCAAGAGAATCTTATTCAAATCCACTCTCGATAAGATCTCTATTATCTCCATGATTCTCTCTCCTAAATAGGCTCCAAAATATCTTCACATTATCTTCTCAATCTCCAATTCAAATTATGCCGCAAACTTTCAAATCTAAATTAATTATCCTTGTTGCAAGATAACACTTGATCTTCGAATGCCTTATCTTTCATTATAGCAAGTTATATTTGAATTTTCTTTGACCAAGTCAAATTTCAAGTTCCAATCACATGTGTAGGTCAAGCTTAATCTTCTTTGTGTAGCTCACGTGAATGCATATATATATATATATCAACTCCTAACAATAATCGGATGAAGCCAAGAATTCGAATCCGAAAATAACTTGATCTTCATGCAAGCTTTATCTCCCATTTAAATTCAAATCCATATCTCTTTTATCTTCCACGTTTATAGCCTTCCCAAATCCAGATAATCATCAGTTCAAATTCTCCACATAATCTTTTTGATCCTTATCGCTTTCTAGAATCTCACTTAAATTCAAATAACCAATATCTTATCTTCTTTTGACTAAGTCCTTATCCTTATCTCTTCAAATCTGATTCTGAATATTCTTCTGCAATACAAAATCTTCTTGAACTTATTTTTAAAATTTTTACAATATTGCCAATAAATTATCAACTAATAAAATACCTAACACCAACAATAATATCGCTTGTCATGGAAAGGCCTTTTTTGTTATTGTTAGTGCATTTTTGTGTTGGCTTATTTTTGGCAAATTGGTTGTAAGATTGGCTGGCATTGTAAATTGGTAGACCTCTTAAGGAAAGTCTTGTTGTCATGTTTATAGGTTGCAAATCAAAAGATTTGATTGCTGAAAATGAAGAGTGGACTTTTGGGGAGAATTGATTGCTTAGTAATCTACAGGCTGGAGCAAAGTTGTATGTGTGGAAAAAGGGTTGTGCGCTGGGTGGTTTTTGTTTCAAAAAGACAGAGGGAAAAGGGCTGAAAATAGTAGAGACGTTGGTCTTTATGTGAGGATGAGAATATAGACCAATTTAGAGTGTATATATTGAGTTTGTAGCCATGAACGTGAAAGAGCTTTTTGAATCATATTCTGTAGCAAAAAGGCTGCTTTGATGCTTGTTGAGTGAAAAAAAAAAAACAAAAGGTGGTTCTTCAGGAGAAGAACGTATTACTTTCGGGAGAAAGTTTTCAAAGATGAGTGGTGCTCGCTGGACAAGGCCACTAAGAGGATTCTCCACAGCGGCGACAACATCAAGGACGGAGTCTTTGAGTGTGTAGGACTGATTGGTGTTTGTAATCTCTTTATCTTAGTAGATTATTCACTGACTGGGCGTGGCCCCGCAGAGTAGGTGTGCACACCGAACTGTGATACCATTTTTGTGTGTTCTTTATACTTTCTATTATTTTATTGCACTCACAATCACTGGAACTGAATTAAAAGAAAAAAAATGATTTGTCTACACTTTTACTATCATCAGTGTCACAACCAGTATTGCAACACCACTTGTGACACTAGGATAAAAACAGACCTAACAATTGGTATCAGGGCGGTTCACTAACCGTTTGCTTGGTGAGATTTTGGGAGTTGGTCTACTGTAACAGGGATGGATTTTCTGAAAGAAGGTGGTTCGGTTTCACGCGCTCCTATCCTCGATGGTTGCAACTTTTCTGATTGGAAAGCTCGTATGAAGGCGTTCGTCAAAGCACTTGATGAGAAAGCATGGCGTGCTGTGTTACAGCCCATTACCAAAAATGAGGCTGGAGAATAAGTTATGAAACCCGAAGAGAAATAGTCTACTGAAGAAGATCTATTGGCGAATAGCAATTCTAGAGCACTTAATGCCATCTTCAACAGGGTGGATGCCAATCAATTCAAACTCATTTCTACATCTGAGTCGGTTAAGGAGGCTTGGGAAATTCTACAAACGGCGCATGAGGGCACGACAGCCATGAGACTATCAAAGCTTCAAATTCTCACTACTAGGTTTGAAAACTTACGCATGCTTGAAGATGAAACAATTTCTGATTTCAATTCAAAATTGTCTGATATTGCTAATGAGGCATTTGCCCTTAGAGAGAAAAAATCAAAGGAGAAGCTTGTGAGGAACATAGAGGTTTACATTGTCGTCTTGCTAATTTCTTAGCAGAACAATGGAACTTCTAAAAACTTCAGGGTAGGAGCCAACTTGCATAATATTATATATCGATATAATTATCAATATCTTTCTGTGCTGATTGTTCAGCAATTAATATGATATTTCAATTTGACATAAACTTTTGTTATCATTTAATCCACTGCAATTCCTGAACATATAGAGGGAAAATGTTGCTTATTAAGCAACTATTGATCTATGCTTGAAAAAGCAACACATCTTATTAACTTTGGTTAACTAGCTTGAAAAGGCAACGTATCTTAATCTATTACTAAAAAGTTGGTCATTGATCGAGCTAAACCTTATCTTTTTTTTAACTTAATCTATGACTTCTTCCTGTTGGAAGGTGTAAGGTCTGTTTTTACAACAAGTGTTACGAAGAGTTACGAAGAGTGTTAGAACACTTTCAGTAACAATGATGATTAATAATTATTTCTGAATTTAGCAACAAATAACTAAACGTGCAGAAAATAGTGCTAAAAATATAAAGAACACTAAAAAATAATATCGTAGTTCTGTGCTCACACATACATCTGTAGGGCAATGCCCAGACAGTGAACAATCCACTAAGATAAAATGATTACAAACATCACTCCTTGATGATCTCACTGTTGTGAAGAATCCTCTTAGCAGTCTTGTCCAGCGAGCACCACTCAACTTCGAACGGTGTGACGAACTCCCTTCAACTGGCAGTGTGCTTCTTCCCGAAGCTTCTAATCCTTCTCTCGAAGGACAATCGTAATTACATATAAAGCTCACAATCTCACAGACTATATTCTGAATATTTTTTCTGAAATCCTCTCAAATATTTTCTATGTAATCTCTCTTGAATAGCCGCATTGAAGAGTAAATTATGAATAATATCAATACATTTGAAGTATGTGATTGTTCCTTAATTTAGTTAGTTCCTGGTGACTCTTAACAAGTTACATATTTGATGACTTTAAAACACTTAGATATTGAGTTTAAGCAAAATAAATCATCAAGTTACTAATATCAAGACACTTGGATATTGACTTTAAGACACTTAGATATTAGTAATATATTAGATTTATTTTATTTTCCGATTGGATGGTTGATTAATAGATATTAAGTTTCTAGTTCTTTATTTTAGTGTAATACCCAATAAAATGTAGGCACCACCATATTACATGTAACTTGTTTTAATGTTTCTGTATTACGCCAACAAGTTACAAGTTCATATAAAAATAATATTACATGTGTTGTACCGTAAGGCCGGACATAAGACCATGCTTATATAACACTAATGAAAATATAATACCATGCTTATAACACTAAGGAAAAGGTGATACTGCAGAAAGACTAGACCGTGGAGCTCACCGAGCAAACTTCCTGATGGAGTTCATAAAGTCGAAACCCCCAGTATTTATGAAGGATCTTCAGATCGAATCTGAAGCTGCTAAGACATGGCTGAGAGTGATAAAAAAGTTGTGAAGTTTTGAAAGTTCCACAGGAATACCGAGTTCATAAAGTTAAAACTCTCAGGCTCGTTATTTCGTATACTCAAACTCAAATTATTAATTCTGATAGATTATTTTCTTTTCACAAAAAATGTAAATTTCAAACGCAGAATCAAGAATCATGGTTTAAGTAAACGGCCTCAATATTTGAAGGATCATCATAATCTAAAGCTGCTAAGTGATGGTTGAGAGAGGTGAAAAAGAAGTTTGGAGTTTTGGGAATATCGAGTTAGATTTGCCACTTATTTGTTCGAATGATTAGCCGAGGAATGGTGGGACTCGCAAATGAATGATTACAATGGGCCAACCCACAAGAAAAATGTTCAAATATGTCTTACCAAACAAACCTCTATCATCTGAAAAAAATAAAATAAAATAAAAACACACTTCAATTTTATTATTGTCTTCTTTTTCCACATGTGAAAGACTCATCTGCCTTCTTTTTTTTTTTGTTGGAATTGCCATCTGTCTTCTTTGTCCACATGTGAAACAGACCCATACACTACAAGTTATCTTTCTATAACTTACACGTTATTTTTTGTAACCTACAGATTATCACTCTATATCTTACAGGTTATTTTTTATAGTCATTAAAATGTTGTGTAGTGGTATAAATAATAGAGTTTGAAAAATAATGGGTTAAACTTAAAATTTTATAGGAAAACAAAACCGATTGGAATTTTTTTAATTCTTTTTTTAATTTTAATTTTTTTTGTTTCATTATATTTTTTCTTTGATAATGCATTGCCGATTAAATAGCCTATTTCTTTTGCGTGTGATTAACGTTGTTGCTTTCAGCAAAGAGTAGGCTAATATTCATGGACTTAATGCACTTGAAATGAACAGTTATGGAGTGGTCAAGCTGATATAACTAAAAGGACTTTGTGTAGAATAACTAGCTTGACAGAGTAACATGTATTGATCTATTGCTAAAAAGTTGGTCATTGAGCTATATTGAAAAATCTTCTCTTTTTTTTTTCAGGAAATTTTCTCTTCTTTCTATTCTTATTAGGAACATGAATATAGGAACTTTAACGATTTAGAAAATGATTAATATAGTTTAAGTACTGATTTACTACTGCCAGCTTTATAATCAGGTTCATCATTTTGTAAATAAATATAATAGATTATAAACGTGTATGTGTGTGTGTGTGTGTATTTATATTACTATCAATATTGTATAAGATAAAATCTATAATTAGTTGATTTATCTAAGGACGACGAATGAATGAGTTAGGAGTCGCCAAATAAATTAATCGTGATGCTGTGATAAAATAGATATGTTGCCCAAGCCACGAGCACTCATACGATGAGTGTGTTTCGGGTTGCTCAATCGTTGTGCTTGGATATTCAATCTTTGATTTCCCGTTTTTGGTTGGGAGGAATGAGTCGGATAAGAAAATCCATTGGATGAGCTGGGAGAGGTTGTGTAAGGCTAAGCTTGAGGGTGGTATGGGGTTCCGGGACATTTTGGCCTTAAATCAAGCTTTGCTTGCTGAACAATGCTGGAGGATCGTCCGATGCCCGAATTCACTTGTAGCCCGGATTTTTAAGGCAAAATATTTCGCTAATGGGTCTTTGTTTGATGCTTGTCCGGGACACAATCCATCTTATACTTAGAGGAGCTTGTTGTGGGGTCAGGCTCTCCACGAATTTGGTTGGCAGTCTGTTCTTGCCCGTTGATCAGGAGGTGATCCTAAGTATTCCTTTGAGTAGTGGTGGACGTGAGGATTGGTGGATTTGGCACTTCGATTCGAAGGGAGCCTATTCGGTTCGCTCGGGTTATAAGTGATCAGCAATGGAAATTAAGGATGAAATTGGTGGATCGGGGCGATAGAGATAGGTGGATTAAATTGTGGGGTCTTAACATCCAAAATAAGTTGAAGAATTTCATGTGAAGGGCTGTTAACGACATCCTACCTTGCCGAACGAATTTAGTAAGAAGGGGGGGTGGAGACAAACTGGCATGCTTTGTGGGAATGTTCTCATGCTTTTGCAAAAGTTTCACTAAAATTAAGGCAGCGTGTTTCGAGTCTCTTGGGCGTCGCGATCGGACTTGGAAATTTTCGGCATTATTGCTTGGGCGCTTTGGTCAAATGGTTCCTTTATTTGTAGCTCCTTATGTCTTGGCTGATTTGGCCTAATCTATAATATGCAGCTTTCTTTCGAAAAACAAAAAAACAAAAAAAAAAGAACCACAAAAAGAGAAGATGTGATGACTCTGTTATAGTACTTATTGAACATCCATTTGAACAAGTTAAGCATAAAGTAGACTGGAACTCTACTTGGATGTGTTGTAACTAAATGTATGTATATATATTGTTGATATATATATATATATTGAGAGCTTGTATCAAGATTATAGGTAAAAGTAAAATTATAACGAGGACCTTAACACAGTGTTTCTCTTGCTCTGTGCGCATAAGCAGGGAAGCTTATGTCACATTTTATGCAGCAATAAAGTATGTTTGGAAAGTACAATCCCTGTATTCTATTAAATATGTTATAATGCTAACACATATCACTTACACACTGTTTAAGTTACAATGAGATATTCTAATAGAGAGGCACAAGGCATAAAAGGGAAGCCAAAACAACGGACTTTAACATAAGAGAAGATGGTATGCAGCCCTTGTCGCGGCGGATGAAGAGCGCTTGGTAAACCGGAAAATTGACTACAACTATTATCCCACACAGAACAATCTGCAAAATCAATTGTTCTAGAGCCTTGGAATCGAAATCCATGAGAATCTTCATGATTCCACCAACCAAAGTGAACAAGTTAAGCAGTGCCAATGTTGCCAATATGGTGAACATCAAACTCGAGCTTCCAAATTCCATGATCTCTTGCTCATACCTCTTTGAGACATCTTCTGTGACAACTTTGTCAGTGAGGGCAAATGTTGTTTCGGATAAGCCTAATTTCCTCTTGATGATGTCCAGGAAAGCGATGAAGTATGAACTAGTCCTTCGAATCAACCACATTCGCTGCAAGTTCCACCAACCTTTCAGCGTACTACCACAATTCATGGCTTCCAATGCGCTGAAAACGTTCTTTGCTACGAAAACATAAGCGAAGGGCAGGAACCATGGACTTGACACCTGAAATGTCCAATGATAAAATTGTCAAACTGACCAGACTACATTTCTCTCATCTAAAAATATCTAAATATTATTTGAAGGTTAATATTCTAGAAGTACCTTCTAGAATTTCGGCATATTGTAGTCTAAATTAGATAATTAGATCAAAGCCCAATAACTAAAATTTCAAACTCAATTAACATTAAGGCCCAAAATAAGTTTAACTTCCAAGATAGTATTTAGTTAGTGATTTAGAATTACTAAGTCTAGTCGGGTTTATTGTTTCCTATTATAGTTAGAACTATCTATCTTTCAGTATTCTATTGTTAATAAATCTTCTATCTTTCAGGCTTCAAAGTGGGTGAATGGCCATTCTTTTTGAATAATCATTCATTTCTTATAAATCCAACCAAACATTAAACTAAAATTCCATTTCATTCTATTTCATTCCTTTCCACCCAAGCAAACACACCCTTAATGTAAAGCGTTTTGCCTCTCCTTCAGATATTCTTTTGTTTTCTCCTACATTCCATCCATAATGTGACAAATATGCAGTGAGAAATAAAGTCGGATTTGGATCGACATACCTCCGGGAATAAAGAAATTCCTTTGAGCAGGCAAAGAGAAGGAACAATCACATAAAACAAAACTGGCAAGGAAATTGGAGCCCACAGCAAATATATGGAGTACCCCATCTGAGCACCTAATTTGATCCTTCCATGCCCATATATGAAGGGACAATACTTGGACAAAAATATCTGAGACATGCCTTCCGACCACCTTTTGTGCTGCACAAGACTGACTTCTAGGGTTGTCGGCGCGACGCCCAAAAAGGCTTTCCTCTCTGCATTGTAGTGAACTGATTTCCATCCCCTGCATTGGATTGCCAATCCAGTAACAATATCTTCAACAGGACAACCATACATCAATCCCATCTGCACATATTTAAGAAAATGCATGTCACCACTTGAACTAAGATTTCAAAAAAGGCGGTGAGGGATGGGAAAGGAAAGGGAAAAAAAATGAATTAGAAAATGAATGTCACCACAATTCAAACATTTAGTTTCAGCATTAAACTCAAAAATATTTGATTTTTCTGTTGAAACTTTAAAAAAAAACAAAAAAACAAAAAAAAAAAAAACAAAACAAAACTATGAACTGAACGGCCTAAGGCATAGAGAATTTACCTCTTTCCCCCATTGTGTACCCTTCTCATAGCAACAACTAGCAAGTACTTTTGATGATTTTTCCAAATCATTAACACTTTTTCCCTCGTTCCTTTTGGCCTCTGTGTTCCATTGGAATCTATTACCCTTGGAATACTTCTCTCCACTAAGACTTTCTCTCCGATGGAAGCATCCGGTGCCGCAGTACAAAGCTGCACCATATCCACCCACTCCAGCAAGCTCAACCTTTAAAGGAAGAATGAAAAATCAAAACTTATTTTCAGTACCCCGTGATAAAAGGATCCACCACTTCTAGTTAGGAAAACAAAGGCCAATATATTTTCAGCCGTTGTATTTTTTTTTTTATATATATATACATGTAAACAATGAGAGAAGACAACTGACGTCAAAAGTATGTAATAGTATATTTTCTGTTACTGAACCACCTCATTAGCTGCAGCACAAACATTAGCATAAACATCATTCTTGGTCGTGTTGTTATAGTACTGCGGAAATTGAACGAAGGCGAACTCATCGCCTTTCTTCTCGTCCATAAAAAAGCATAATATCTCTTGGATTGTGTCAGCATTGTTCGAGTACATGTCGCAGTCCAAGTTGAGAATGAAGGGTGCATTGGTTATCTCTGATGATACCCTTATCTGTACATGATATGCAAATATATTTTCAAAGTTAATACCAATTTTTCCACTAAAACTTCTCATCTTTTCATTATTTTTCATGGGAGATTTTCTGGTACGCTTGGTGTACCCGTGGGTTATATTTTTTCAACCGTTAGATCTGCTTACTTTTTGACTTTTACGTGATTTTATATATATCCGATGGATAAAAAACCTGACATACCGATATGTTGGCATACCAGAAAAGGTCTCATTTTTCATATGCAACTAAAAGAATTTTTCTAATTATGCTAAAATGAGTCATTTTAGCTGAATGTGTGTACCAGGGCATTCATAGCTCCAGCTTTGAAGTTGTGAGGCCAATTTGGTCTTTTTTCTCGTGCCATGTACACCAATGTTGGCAAGCGGCTTCCTTCATTGTTCACTTCACTTGTGTCCCTTCCATCGATTAAAATCTGTTAAACAACAAATGAGAAAAGTGTCAAGAATCTAATAATGAAAAGTGTCAAACAGAGGGAGACAAAAAAAAACAAAAATTAATCAAACAATACCTGCACAATTGGTTGATGATCATTCTTTTTTATGTTGAGGTTCCATTCTGAGAATCCTTTGTGTTGCTTCCTTGCTTCTTCCGGAACTTTCCCAGCTTCAACCGCTAACTCAATCCGGTTTTTCATATCTTCATACAATTTCTTTTCAGAACATACAAAAACAATCCATTAATTGGTTTTTGTCATGGTCACTATTCCAGCTTAAGAATATATAATGCACAAATTGCATATTAATTGCTTCATAAAAAAATGAAAAAAAAAATCTCCATTTCATCCACTTAATTGATAATTCCAATAAAAGCTCAACCCAAATTAAATCAATGTGTCAAAAACTAATTGGATGGTAAAGAGTAAGGTATACAAATAAATTAGATACATGAAAAGAAGATTTGAATGCTCTCTTCAAATTTTTGTTTCCCAAATGATACCTGACTAACTAAATTATACTATGCCGTTTGGTAGACTGAAAAACACAGAAGTTTTTTTTTTTTTAAAAAAAAGATTTCTAAATTTTTTAATTATTATGGCAAAATAATTTGGTTGGTTAAATGCCATTCTGGGACCAAAATTAGCAAGTGAATTTGAATCCATATGAAAGAATAATCGAGGCTCTTTAGACCACAATTACTCTATATATATTAAATTTATCTAATAATTATACCTTGACATATCCTCTTAAAACACAAACCTTGGCTCAAAAGTCCTGTATGTATGTCCTTACCTTAATAACCAACCATTCCTGAGCAAATTTGTTATCTTGGAGTGAAGAAGAATAATGTTGGGAAAAGTAGGCCTCTGGTGCTCTTGGTTCAATATTAAACCTTTTGCAAAAAGGTATCCAACGCTTAGAGAAATGAGAAGCCTCTAAAAGAGAATAGAAAGTGAATTCAGAACCACCATCATCAGATACGTAAACACTCAACTTCTCAGGTGGATAATTGTAGGACATTGCTGATAAAACTGTGTTGATCACCAATGTTGGCGGCTCCATTATCGGGTCCGCGGTGCAAACAAATATGTCCATACCCGGTAACATGTTCTCATATCTGTTTCCATGCAATGAAAACATTGAAATATGGTACAACATCTATGACCTTAGGTCATGCATATGAACAATTTCTTTTAACTTTCATATCAAAAAAATAAAAAAAAAAACAGAAACAAAAAACAAAAGTAAACAAACAAGAACATAAAAATAAAACAAAACAAAACAAAAAGATTTGGGATTCTTTTTAATATTTGGGTAAAAGAAAAGAGAGTACCAACTTTTTGATAACTGATACGTTCTGATCGATATGATTATAATGAAATCTAACGATTACAAATATATAACACTAACATAGTACTATAGAAATATCCTAAAAAGATGTATACTTAAATAAATGCCTTTTCTAATCATTAAAAATTACAAATAATGTTTATAGCATGAATTTTTTAGGCTCTATGAAGTATGAACTGAGGACTCCAATACAAGGATGGGGTGAGTTATAGAGAAACACCGTTTCAGAAAGTTGAATTTTTAAACATACCACTTTTATAGAAAATTAAGTCATTGTATTCTTTTTTGCATGAAAATATATAATAGATGAATGACTATAATTGAAAAGTGATATACAATCTAATTAACACGCCTTATATGTGTTTCCTGTCGTTTATGTGATGAGCTCCTCGGAGCTCAATATTGCTGTTAGCTCATTCTGAAACTCAATTAGAAAAGGGCCATTTATAAGGAGCCTTAATAGGTCATATTTGTTTAATTCTTTTTCCTTTTTAAAAGCAATTGTTTCAAAATTAAAGTACCTAAATTACCCCAAACCTAAATATAAAACAAACCTTTCTTCATTTCTCATTCTTTTGTCTTATCTCCCGTCTCTTCACCGATTCAAATTTAGAATTGAAGTTTTGTTACAGTAAAAAGTTCTCAAAAACAGTCATATTAAATTTTTTTGTTACAGTAAAAAGCTCTCACATAAAATCACATCTCAACTCGAAATACAAACTCGAATCAGCGAAATGAACAGTTAAAGAAGAGTAATGTGAAATTTCATATAGAAGACCTTATATATATTTTTATATAGAGCTGATCAATTTCTGGCCACTTGAACATTAACAACCATGAATACTTTTATAAAGATATTTAATACGTGCATAGATATTGTGGGCCCACAAATAGAGATATTCTTTTTCTAAGCGAAAATGACTTGATTTATTAATCTAATAAATCTAAAGCTATATTTCAGCCAAAACATCAGAAAAACTAGAAACAGAGTACCTTAGACAGGAAATGTAACTAACAGAACCACAAGAAACTTGAGAAATGCTAAAGTAAATATCACCAACTATATTAGATTCCCACAAATAACTTATGTTTTTGAGATTGATTGATAGTTAACAAAAACAACTAGTTAGAGTCATTTCTCCGAGTGTATTTTCTTTTTTTATTTAAAAGAAATACGTGTTAAAGATATCAATTTTTATTGAGAAACGAAGTTACGTCTATGAAAAATATTAGACTTATCCTTTAAAAAAAATATTACACTACTTTTATCAATATCGAAAGATTACAAAACTAAAACATAATGGGAACGTAATAAGACGAACTTTTTTTTTTTTGTTTTTGGTGAAAGTGAATAAGACAACTCGAGTTACAACTTTATTTAAGTTCATGTTCTTTTAAGTTTTAACTTTATTCAACTGTATTTAACTTTATTCAATTTACAACTTTATTCAAAAAAATATTACACTACTTTTAGCAACAACCAAAAAAAAAAAATGGAACTGTCATCAATATCAAAAGACAACTTGAGTTTCAACTTTATTTAAATTCATATTTTTTTAAGTTTCAATTTTATTCAACTGTATTTAACTTTATTTAATTTACAACTTTATTCAAAAAAAAAATATTACACTACTTTTAGCAACAACCAAAAAAAAAAAAATGGAACTGTCATCAATATCGAAAGATTACAAAACTAAAACATTATAGGAACGAATACGACAAACTTTTTTTTCATTTTTTGTGAAAGTGAATAAGACAAACTTTGAGTAACGAGATTCATGACTTAATAGGGGTGGCTCAAGTCTCAACCAATAGGAATGACTGTACCAGAGTAAACGATTGGGGACTTGGGGTCATTTATCAAAGGGAAAATGAACAAATAAAAACAGGTGGGCGTGTAATTATCTGCTTTTGGCCAAGTCATTTGTGGATTGTGGTCGGTGAGATTTTTCTTTTTTTTTTTTTTTATAATTTGTTCGTTGAGATTTGCTTTTAAACATAATATATTCATATAATCACAAAATCTGCATTATGTTTCCTAATCAGAAAATTACATTTAATAATTAAAATCAAATCACAAAATCCACATTATTTCTTTAATCGGAAAACTATATTTAATAATTAATCTATAGACTCTAATATATTCACAAATGAATATTGGACTACAGATAAAAACTGAATCCGACGGTGAAAATGAATGCACAAAAACAAACACAAAAAACGAAAAGACTTAAAATTAATCAATTGAGACCAAAAGACTTAAAACACTAGGATTATGCAATGTTTTGAGCGGAAATTCATTGAATAAGAAGATGAAATTAAAGTTTTGAGCGCAAAATAATAATAATAACAATAATAATTTATTTAACGACATGATTGCATAAGGGTTAAGGCATTGTGCCAAGTATTCAGGTCAATCTACGAAAATCCTTCAAAAAATAATGAGGAAGAAAATCCTTCGTTTATTTATTTTATTACTTTTTTAAGAAGAGAAAATCTTTATATATGATTCATTGCATAAAAATACGTATGGAGGCGATAAGGACACGGCGACTTTGGGAAGTTCCTTAAAAAAATGGTTATATATATATATATATTATCTGTGTGGACCGAAGACCGAAAAGATAAATTAAACTAATATTTTATAGGAATGAAATAATTAATTACCCTTTTAAAAAGTTTCCTATCTCATATGCGTTGGACGAATAATATAAAACTATTTTAAAGCTAATATTATCATGTCAGATATACATGATAAACAAACGATTTCCATTATAAATCAAGGTATTCAAAACATATTTTTGTTCCATATACATACTCCACCTAATGTGCAATGAAGATTATAATAACTCATTGTTTATAACTAGTGATGCATCACCACATGAAACACCATAAAATGGTCACATATAATGGATCTCACACTAATATGAGATCAGATTAATTACTAACCATACGTGATTATAATTAAATCATTTTTCTAATTACAAGTGTAAAATTATCACAAAAGTATTGTTAAATTTTAGTGGATTTTAACGCCTCCCCTACCATATGTATGTTTCTTCTAATTTGAGTACTGTAACGAGCTAATAATTATTTTGCCTCCTTTTTCAATAAGATGCTTCTCAAAAACTGACTCAAACGCACTACACACACTCGCGCATATGTAAAAAGGTATTTCCTTTTTCCCAAAAAAAAAACAAAAAACAAAAAAAACAAAAAGAAGAAGGAGGAGTAGCATTTTTTTTTTTTTTTTTGGAGGAAAAAGGTTCAAAGTTATCATTGTATCTTTTCAGATATTTTCTAACCCAATAATTACTAAGTGAAACGACATAAGCTGGGGTGAATTGAGGTTTTCAGAACAATCGACTTTCTCAATGAGTTCCTTGTTTTATTATAAAAAAAAAAAATTCCTTGTTCACACTCTCTAGCTCCTCTTTCCTTTTGTTTTCAATACATAATTTTTGTCTTTTTTTTTTCCTTTTTTTTCTTTTTTAATACATAAAATATCATAATAATTAATAAGTAACCATTAAAAACCCGTTTCTTAATTTCATTATATTTATGGAACGACCTGAATTCTTACAATACACAGGTGTGTGAATAACCGGCGTGAGAGAAAGAATCATAATTAAGTTTTTTTACCTGTTTGAAAGCCTTTCTTTGAAAGGATAAAAGTGAATGAGACTCCATCGAACAGATTGAGTAATGATCCAGTACAATCCGAAACCTACTTCCGCCATGAACATTCCAATCCAAGCCCATCTTCTCCCTTCTGCAGGCTGATGATCATCATGATATCCAGTAGTTCTTGGAATAATGTTCTTCAATCTGTAAAACCATATCAAGCATATCCCCACCATTATTGTGCTCGCAAACACCCTATAAATGCCTCTGAACCTCGCTTCTCTCGTCTCAAACAATCTTACGGCCTCACCATTATTCTGCTCCTGCTTTCCCATCTCTCTCTCTCTCTCTCTCTCCTCGTGTTTATGCCACAAAATGACTAGTGCATAGGACATGTATATATAAGTGATTAGGAGTGTGGTGATCTAACTTTACACCTCAACTCGCTATATTATATGATAAAAGATTTAAAAAATTGATTTTTTTTATCGTAATATATAATAAAATAATTAGTCCCCCTATGATCATTATATTCCATGTACAGTACATGAGAACAAAAAAACATATCTATATAGTGATACCTTTTCAATATTAATTTTACGTTACATTTTTAACTTGTACATATTATGTTGGATAAATCGTCCATCCAAATGTACCCTATTAAAAGCTTATATATATGCATAAACGAGTCAGTTAATCTCAGATTTGGACTTAATTTTATTTTTTAAAATCTAATGTTTTTTGTAATATTCATATACACATATCCTTCAAAAGTTCATCTTATAGTTCCTTTAAATTTTGTTTTAATTATTAGCTCCTAGTACATTACATGAATTTCTAGCTTCATCATTATATTTACGTATAAATTTTTACTATAGTTCATCTGAATGGATGGTTTATGCAACGTAACATTTATAAGTGAAAAATATAACCTTACAGTTAGTAAACACATAAAAAAAAACAAAAAAACAAAAAAAAAACTGACGTTAAAGAGACTATAAAGGCTCTCTCGAGTTTATGTTACCAGCAACTAGCGCATATATATATATATATATATATAGAAGAACTCTTTTACTAAATAACACGAACAAAGACATTAAATAACACAAACAATAATAGGGTGGACCACAAATCCCGCTATGGTAATTATTTTCCATGTACAGTACATGAGAACAAAAAACCATATCTATAGGTTTCGCCGCCACTAGTAGTACTCGTCCATTCATTCAATTGTGGAGGCGAGATATTAATAGACCTTTTTTTTTTTTGTTAATTAATATACAATTGTAGGACACTGTGACTGTAAATGGAGTTTTGTTCGTATGGTCAACGTAATAATCATGTGGATCAAAAAATTCGTAGAATATAGTATATAAATATATAGCACTAAATATGATGGGAACCGTTTCTATCATACGTGATAGATTGAAAGTTGGCCTTTTGTGGCATGGATTTCGCAAAGCAAGATCGTCACGTTTCTTGACTTTTGTTATATTCAAAATTATAATTAATACCGGCCGGGGTGGTAAATTTAAATCACATTTGTGTCGACTCAAATTTTAGTGTCCGTCGAATTATTATTTAGTGACAGCGTCATTTACATCTCTATTGTCATAAAAAGTGACATGATTGTTGAACTCTATTAGAGTCAACTGCATCTAAAGAGTTTATGAATGGTTCTATCGCTTGACTTTTGACACACTTATTAGATGTTATTATGACTTGTTACGTCCCTAAACTTTGGTGTTAAATTAAATGGCTTCATCTAGTATGTATCGTTGTAATCAAGGGTAAAAAGATGGTTTAGAATTTTGTTATTTTTCTTAGAATGATTAAATAACAAGTGGCAAAAGGAGAAGTTAGAGTGAAAAAAGAAGGCAATATTTAGAGTGATCTTAGCATTTCTTCAGCTCTCTATAATTATAGCTGAGTTTAGTTATAAGGAATTGCGAATTTTAGCAGCAAGCTCTGTGAATTACAATCATATTTGTGGAAGTTTAAAAAAAATTAGGGTTAATATGATTCTTGAGTAGTTCTTGAGGTTTACTTTCAATCTCACTTTAGTTCCTGACCTTTTAAATGTCACACAGTTAGAACCTGAGGTTTTATTATGTTCTAGTTTCAGTCCTTTCATTAACTAGGTGTTAAAATTTGATAAAATATTCGTAAATTAAGAGCTAAAATTAGAAACAGTTAAAATTTTGAGACTATTTGTGGAAATTAATTTTTATTTTTTTGAATTATTTTTGTCCTTAAATTTTATATATTTCTAATTTTATTCCTTAATTTTATAAATTCGTCAAATATTTAACACTAAGATAACAAAAGGATTAAACCAAAATAAAATAAAATCTGATAGACTAATATGAGATGTTTTAAAAATCAAGAATTAAAATAATATGAGGGATAAAGTTAAAGACCATTTCTTAGATAAATTCAAATAATTATTACAGTAACAACTAATACGTCAAAAGATACAGTAGCCTGTTATAGGATGAGGGTCCCATACACGTTTTCTCTAATAATAGCGTGTATATCGAAATTATGGCCGAAGCAGTTTGGCTTTTCTGTAGCAAATGAGGAACAACTATAGCAATAATAGCAGTCATTTTTTAATGAAACTGATGGATAGACTAGAGACAATGCGTAGAGGTTTCACCCCACATTTCGGGGCACAACATTCTTGTTGGTCCTACTGGCTAGTGGATCATAACTTTGATATCATCTAAATATATAGTACATAAATATATAGCACTAAATATGATGGGAACCGTTTCTATCATGTAAGCGTACTTATAATTAGATGTTATTATGGCTTGTTACATACCTAAACTTGGAAGTATATGATCGTTTGATCTCCAATTTAATTTCGTGAACAAAAATTATTTGGATTTAAATTCTAGTGGCAATGGTGGGACCACATGAATTTTTGTCGAACTCCGAATATATAAAAATCTGATGTGCACAATGCACATGAATATTAATTTAAGGACAATTAGAAAAATTGTCTTGTAAAAGTTAGAAACATTGATTTTGGACTATTTAGGCAACCATTTGTTGATGAAGTCCCCCATTGGTTGAATTGACCAGATTCTTACAAGTAGCTAGCGATTAGTGATAACGATTATGGGGCAACTTGCTTAGCCTTACCCAATAGCAGTTCGATTGAAAAGAGTTGAAATATGTTTTCCAACAAAAATAAAATAAGATAGGATTATTATCACTAGTGCCTCATAAATTTTAGAGTCATTATTAGTTTGCTCCTTAAATTTTAAAAATTCTCACTTTGCTCCTTAAATTTTGAGTTGTTCTCACTTAATTCCTTATGTTTCAAACTCTATTAAATTCAGATGAAAAAAGGGTTAAGCGTTGTCGTGTGGTACTTATATGTTTGTTTCTAACAGAAATACTATGCAATTACATTACGTTCTTTTTTTAATCATTTTTTTTTTAACAAAAATTACAACAAAAAGCTATTACATCAGATCACCTTTGAAGCCCTTCAAACATGTACTAGGCACAAATCCTTTTTTTATTTTATATTTTACTAAATTTAAAAAAGGTTAAATTTATATTTTCCAATATTTGTTATTAATCACGAAAATTTCTCTATTTACCAATCAAGAACAAAGTGAATTACATAACAAAACTTTTAACTTAACTAATTTATTTTGTTGATTAAACCTTTCTTTTGTCGTTTTTGGTCAAAGATAATCAATATATTACACGATATTATTACAAGACATAATTTAGTAAAGTTGTTTGACGTTTGGAGATCGAAAAGATTAAGATGTACATGCACAACTTAACAAAAGCAGACAATATTTATTCATCAAGGAATCAGACAATATTTGTTTGATTTGTTAAGCAATAAAGAAAATACAAAAATGGGATGGCCGGCAAATATTCAAACCTAGTCCCACTAATCTCAAGAAGGTGATCATCAAACTTCAAAGCCATGTGGTTTGGCATTCTGTTTTTCAAAATCTTATTATATTTAGGCAATTTTTTTTTTTTTTTCTTTTTTTTTGTAATGGGCTCTAAAAAAAACTATAAAAAAGCTTTGTTTTTAATTGTTAGATTTATTCTGAAAATTGTCTGTCGATCAGATTTAATAGTTAGAAATTCATCGTACCTATACGGCCTCTGTACCGGAGAAAGTCCCTTGTATTTATTTGTTTCGATATAAACTTTGTTTGCTCCATTTCCATATTAACTCATCGTGCTCATCAATTTGCTGTAAGTTCCACAGACCTTTTAGCGTACTCCCGCAATTCATGGTTTCCATTGCACTGAAAACGTTCTTGGCTACGAAAACATAAGCAAAAGGCAGAAACCATGGAGTTGACACCTGAAGTGTACAATGATAAAATTGTGAAACCTAATTAAAAGCACAAAGGAAAAAAAAAAAAGAACTTTTAAGCGCAATATTTTTGTGTTTAAATGCAACTTTAATCACAACCTTGTAACTGAAATGTATTCAGTCGCAAATTTGCACTGTGACTAAAACTTTTTGCCCAAAGCTTTTTAGTCACGAAAACTTTTTGGTGTATTTCCATAAAAAATAATATGAATGCTACTTTATTTTCTTATTCTATTTATAATATATTTAAGTATTTTGCTTTGCCCTTTGCCTTAGAAAAACTTATAAATTTTAAAGTGTTATTATGGCTTCGTACGTTCCTAAACTTGTTTATTAGTGATGACTGTGTTTGATCTCCGATTTAATTTCGTGTACAAAAATTATTTGGATTTAAATTCTACTTGCCATGGTGGTACAAACATGAAATTTTAACAGTTTTCCAAAAATTATTGACCATATTATAACAACTAGTGATAAGTGACGACGATTATGGTGGAACT
The DNA here is from genome assembly GCF_000414095.1 of Morus notabilis. Taxonomy (NCBI): domain Eukaryota; kingdom Viridiplantae; phylum Streptophyta; class Magnoliopsida; order Rosales; family Moraceae; genus Morus; species Morus notabilis. The sequence goes on along the minus strand of NW_010359286.1, from coordinate 312,839 downwards.
TGCTTGGCCTTTGCTCAATAGCAGTTTGAACTGAAAAGACTTGAAATATCATGTTTTCCTATAAAATAAAACAAAATAAGAAAAGAGTATAAAGACTTGAAATATCATGTTTTCTGTAAAAGAAAACAAAATAACAAAAGAGTTTAAATATTTGATATTGTTCTTATTATATCATATCATCTTTGGAGTACTCCAAGCAGCGTATTAAGAACAAATCCCTTTTTTATTTTTAATAGAGAAGGGTTAAGTTTCCAATATCTTTTAGGCATGGAATTTTCTTTAATTAGCAATCAAGAACAAAGTGAATTAGATAACAAAACTTTTTGACTTAATTAATTCAAATTGTTTATTAAGTCTTTCTTTTATTCTTTTTGGTTAGACGTGATCAATTACAAGACATTAGAATAAGACATAATTTATTGAAGTTGTTTTGACGTTTGGGGATCGAAAAGATTAAGATGTACAAGCACAATATAACAAAAGCAGACAATATAATTTATTCATTAAGGAATCAGACAATATTTGTTTTTTTTTTTTTTTGGAAAAATTATAGAGAAATAGAAAAGTAAGACGACCGGAGCATATTCAAACCTAGTCGTATTCAACAAGGTGGTCAAGCGTCTCCAAAGCCATGTGACTAGCTTTTTCTTTCTTTTTTTTTTTTCTCATAATCTGAAATTGCCTTATAATTCATTTGTTTTCTAATCTTCATTTCCTCCATTTCCATATTAAATATTTTGAGACATGCCCTGTAAATCCCATGTGAGATCCGAACTTATCATATCCAAAGAAGAGACAAAATTTTGATTATTATACATTTGTATATAATATACATATATATACATAAAATATATATACGTGTATGTTTGAATATATATATGTATATATGTATGCTTGTCAATAGAGAAGCGACATATGAAATGGGATCGTTGGCCTAAACTAATCACTTAGCTTTAATATCCACAGTTAATGTTTTATAAACGCCAATACTTGGCATAATATTTCAACAATTTGAATTAATTAAGTCAACCAAAAATTAAAAAAATAAAAAAATAATAAGCAAAAAGGAGAAAAAGAACCTAAGCATTGATCAATTCTTTTAGAGATGCAAGAACGGTCGGCCCGGCCTGGCCCGTTCTCCTTAGACCTATGCGGGCTACAGGCCGAACTAGCCCGTATAAGAATGACCTTAGCCCAGCCCACACCACGGGCAAATTTTACGTAGACTAGACTGGGCCGTACCGCGGGTCAACATTGATCAATTCTTTTAGAGATGCAAGAACAGTCGGCCCGGCCTGGCCCGTTCTCCTTAGACCTATGCGGGCTGCAGGCCAGACTAGCCCGTATAAGAATGGCCTTAGCCCAGCCCACACCACGGGCCAATTTTACGTAGGCTAGACTAGGCCGTACCACCGGTCAGCATGGGCTGTGCCAGCCCACTCAAAACACATCTTGACCCATCATGGGTTTAGATGGGCCAGCCCATCTAAGCATGTAATTTTCAATTTTTTATTTTTGAATTTTTAAACAAGTTAACAAATATATAAGTATGAATAGTCAATGGAAATATGAAAAGGGATATTTTATTTACGATTACCTCATCAAATAAAAATTTTTTTAAGAAAAACCGAGTGGGACAAAACTTTGGTAAGAAAAAAATAGTACAAGCAGGATAATTATACATAAGATGTATACAAAAGTACTAAAAAAAATGAAGATATTATGGGCCTAGATAGGCTGGGCTGGGCCGGCCCATTATGGGCCTAGACGGGCCGGGTTGTGCCGGCCCATCATGGCCTAGACGGGCCAGCCTAGCCCGGCCCAAGCTCGCCCTGGCCCATGATTTTCATGGGTCGTGTCAGGCCGGCTCATGGGCCCATATATGTTGGCTCAGCCCAGCCCACCAATATTTATGGGCTGGGACGTGCCTTAAACAATGACGGGCTGTACCAGCCCGGCCCGTCACTGTGTTAAGATGGACCTGGGCCGGCCCATTGTTGCATCTCTAAATTCTTGGCTACGAAAACATGGCTTCCAAAATGAAAAAAAAAAAGGTAAAAAGGACCGCAATCAAAAAATAAAAAATTTTTATGGTAAAATTAAAAAAAAAAAAAAAAAAAAAAGAAAGCTCAACCAAATTGACGTAGTTTTAGTTGAAAATGAATTGTACACTTTCAACCAAAACTACATCGTTTTGATTAAAAAGTGAACACTTCTTAGATATATATATATATATATATATATGTGTGTGTATGTATGTATGTGTATATTGCGTGTGTATATATATAAATATATATATTGCCCTTGTAATACGAGAGCAAACTCTATATTACTTCTCCATTGTTTTAATAGTTATAAGTCAATAACCTATGTGTAGATCCAAAAATGTAATGAAAAATGTTACACTACGCCAAAAGTCTAAGACGAAGTGTCCCAATACTCATAGTACATGAATTAACAGTGTTAAGAACACAAAACAAAAACATGAGATTATACACATCAATAAGTTTAATTTGTAATCTATTAGTTGAATACTACGCAACTGTTAAATTAATATTATTCCCTTAATTAGTTCGAATAATCCTTTTAAGAGAAAAGGTTATCAGAACGATTGTTGTAATCTCTGTACGCCTCAATTAGGGGAAGCTAGCTCTATGGGAAACAAACAATTTTGAAAGCAAAATACGTTGAAATGCTAGCACATACATCACTATTGTACATTGTATATGTTTCATTGAAATATTCTAATATGAATAATGTTAGAAATACCAATTTTAATCCTGACTTTTATACCAATTGATCATGAGTTGTCATTTCTCTACTTGTAGATAATTAAAAGACTGTCACAACAATAGATTACACTTACGAGTAAAATAATGATAACTAATGAATTAGTACAAATGTTGGGATGAAAATTGGTGTCTATCACATTATCCAATCTAATATATAGGCATAAGAAATAAGAGAGAAGCCAAAACAACAGACTTTAACATAACAGAAGATGGTATGCAACCCTTGTCGCGGCGAACGAAGAGCGCTTGGTAAACCGGCAAATTGAGCAAAACTATTATCCCGCAAAGAACAATCTGCAAAATTAGCTGTTCTAGAGCCTTGAAATCAAAATCCATGAGAATCTTTATGATTCCACCAACTAATGCGAACAAGTTGAGCAGTGCTAATGTTGCTATCATGGTGAACATTATACTAGAGCTTCCGAATTCGATGATCTCCTGCTCAAACCTCTTTGAGACATCTTCTGTGAAAGCTTTGTTAGTGAGAGCAAATGTTGTTTCAGATAAGCCTAATTTCCCCTTGATAACGTCTAGAAGGGATATAAAATATGAAGTGGTCCTTTGAATCAACCACATTCGCTGTAAGTTCCACCAACCTTTTAGCGTACTCCCACAATTCATGGCTTCGAATGCACTGATCACATTTTTGGCTACGAAAACATAAGCAAAAGGCAGAAACCATGGACTTGACACCTGAAACATACAATGATAAAATTGTGAATCTCACTTAACTAAAAGCAGAAAGAAAAAAAAAAAGAACTTTTATGCGCAATATTTTTGTGTGACTAAATGCACTTTTAGTCACAACCTTGTGACTAAAACGTACTTAGTTGCAAATTTGCACTGTGACCAGAACTTTTTGCCATAAGCGTTTTAGTCACGAAAACCTTTTCGTGTGACTAAAACTTTTTCCCGCGACTGAAAGCTCATGCTAAAACTTTGTCATAGGAGGGCGCCTAAATTTGCATCTAGCTCGGCACTAGGTTGAAGCTATTTTCAAATCTTTTAGTTCTTGATCATGGAATTGGTTCCCTATGTTCATGCCAATATAGGTAACATGATAGTGCAAATACATGTGTGTGTATATATTATTTATGTTTACACATGTATGTATGTGTTTATATTGAGGAATGCTATCTGCAGTCCAGAGTAGTACTGGTGCAGGATCTAGGCTGCTCATTGTAGTGCATCCCATCGCGGGGTCCACAAGAATCTGATAAGGATAATAAGCCGTTATTAAAGCAGGTGTATGTGACGAGAGGTAATAAAGTGTGACGTGGACTTATTAGTATTGTTAGTGTTAGTATTGTGGTTTGTGTACAGTGCGGGGGGGGGGGGACTTACCGTGTGTATTGTAGAGAGGTATAAATAAGCCATAGTTGGATTAATGAGGCAGGAAATAACTGGAGTTGTAAAAGGAAGACTTGGCTAAGGCTGAGTAGGGAAAAGGGAGACCTTCGGTAGTCTATAATTCTCTCTGTGATCAATAAAGATTTCTTCTTTCATTCTTTTGATCATTTCAGGCATAAGAATTGCATTGTTCTTATCATTTTGGTATCAGAGCGTTGATTCTGGCAGAAAATGGCGGCTAGGAAAATAGATGAGAGGTTCGAGTTAGTGGAGAAAGAGATCAAGGAAGTTAGGGTTTCCATGGAGAAGGGAATGGGCGACATGGAGAAAGGTCTCAGAGAAGTTAGGGCGGAATTGTCTCAGAATAGGACAGATATGTCCGAGATTCGCCAGTTAATGGAGGAACAGATGAAACTCCTTTCATCGGCCACGTCGGTGCCGGAGAAGACGGTTGCGACTACCGCCGGAATGGATCACGGACTAAATCGTGCCGGAGAAGGTCGCGAGTTGAATCGCGTAGGCGATCGCGGACTTGATCGCGCTGCCGAGGATCGTGATGCGAACCGCGATGGAGATCGCGCGGGTATTCGTGCCGGAGAGGCTCGGGAGGCAAATCATGCCGGCGAGCGAGTGGAAATGCGTTTGGGTGAGGAAAAATCGATTAACCCTAGGGTGACGCAACAGGTTATGTGTCCGACGGGGGATTTGGGTTGGCAAGAACGAGGCATCGATCGCGCGATTGAGGGGAGGAATCTTTGAAATCCAGGTCGCGAAGGAAGAGAGGATGGGCGAGGGTTTACGAGGGGAGCTCCCTGGGGCGCTCAAGGGAGAAATTGGAATGGGCTTCGAGGTGAGGGGCGAGGTTTGTTTGTGAATGGTGAGTCTTTGGAGTTTGATGACCGGCGGATTGGGACCGGGTTCCCTGTTCATCGAGGGGGAGAAAGGGGACAGAACAGTAACGTGATAGATAAGGGCAGGGAAAACTGGGAGGGCAGAGGGGTGTTAGAAGAGTTGTTGATTAATGAAGACTGGGTAGGTCTTCGTAAGAGACAGGTAGAGTGTCCTATATTTGGGGGAGAGGATCCAGATGGTTGGTTGTTCCGTATGGAACAATTTTTTTCCATAAATCGGTGTTCGGATAGGGAGAAGCTCATCACAGCGGGAATTTCTTTGGAGGGGGATGCTCTGTCGTGGTTCCAATGGCAGAATGGCCGTAGGCCTTTCCATAATTGGTCGGCGTTTAGGGTCGCTTTGTTGCAAAGATTTCGCTCCTCGCAAGAGGGCAATCTTTGCGAGAGGTTTTTGGCAATAAGGCAGGGGGGAACGGTAGCCGATTACCGTAGACAATTTGAGGTTTCCGCAGCCCCATCAAGGGATGTTCCGGAGGAGGTATTGGAGGGAATTTTTGTTAATGGACTCAAGGCACCGATTCGGGATGAGGTGAGGCTCCTGAAACCGGTGGGGCTAGGGGAAATCATGGAGATTGCCTAGAGAATTGAGGAAAGGAATGATTTGCTGCGTGAAAGAGTTGAAGCCAGTTTTTCCCGACCATAATTTCATAGTACTCCGAGGGCTGAGGCTTCTCAAACTTTGGTTAGGTCGGTGCCGGTAGTGGAGCGGCCACAGCGAAATCCTGCATTGCTAGAGAAAACGGCAACACAAAGAAGGGATTTTCCATTCTGTAAGCTTTCTGATTCTGAGTTGCAGGAAAAGAGGGATAAAGGACTTTGCTTTAGGTGCGATGAGAAGTTCACCTTTGGCCATCGTTGTAAGAAGAAGGAGCTGCGGATAATGTTGATTAGCGATGAGGATGCAACCGACTATGAAGAGGATGATCCAAATTTGCCATGCTCAGATTGGGAGGAGGGGCAGCCGAACTTATTGAGTTGTCTTTGAACTCCGTGGTAGGGCTTTCCACGCCAAAGACAATAAAGCTCAGGGGCACAATTGCTAAACAAGAGGTAATAGTATTAATTGATTCCGGCGCAACTCATAATTTCATTTCATTAAGTTTTGTGGAGAGAGTTATGATTCCTATTGCACCTACTGCTGGGTTTGGGGTACAATTGGGGACGGGAGAGTCAGTAAAAGGGAAAGGAATATGCAAGGAGGTAGCATTGACATTAGCACACTTGACCGTAGTGGAAAATTTCTTACCGCTTGAATTGGGGGGGGTGGATGTTATATTGGGCATGCAATGGTTGGAAACGTTAGGTGGTGTGCATGTCAATTTGAAATCGCAGATTATGAAATTCAGGGTAAGAGGAGAGACGGTTACATTGAGGGGTGATTTGAGTCTCTCCACCGCAATGATCTCTCTTAAGGCCATGTATAGGACCACCAAACATGAGGGCCATGGCATCTACTTAGAACTAAGTGCCCTGGATGCTAACAGTGGACCATATTTGGGGACATTGGGAGAGTTGGATCAGAAATTCCAGGGGGCTGTGAGTGCGATCTTGCAGCGACATTCGAAGGTTTTACACATGCCGGAAGGGCTTCCTCCCCAACGAATGCGGGATCATCGCATTATTCTTCAGGAGGGGACCGCCCCTATTAGTGTTCAGCCTTATAAGTACCCTCATTTTCAGAAGAATGAGATTGAGAAATTGGTGAGGGAGATGCTTTCGGCGGGGATTATACAGCTAAGTAGCAGCCCATTTTCCAGCCCAGTTCTTTTAGTAAAGAAAAAAGATGGGAGTTGGAGATTTTGTGTGCATTATTGGGCACCTAACAAGGCTACGGTTCCCGATAAGTTTCCCATTCCGGTTATTGAAGAGTTATTGGATGAATTGAGTAGGGCCACCATCTATACCAAATTGGATTTAAAATCCGGTTATCACCAAATTCGGATGTGCAAAGAAGATATTCCGAAAACAGCCTTTCGGACGCATGAAGGACATTACGAGTTTTTGGTTATGTCCTTTGGGTTAACCAACGCTCCAACCACTTTTCAATCCCTTATGAATGAGGTATTGAAACCTTTTTTGCGAAAATTCATTTTGGTATTCTTTGATGACATTTTGTTTATAGTAGAACTCTTGAAGACCACATCAACCATTTGGATGTCGTTTTGTCTGCCTTGGAGGACAACCACTTATATGTGAACCAAAAAAAATGTATTTTTGCTAGTGGCAAGTTGGAGTATTTGGGCCACATTGTCTCAAGAAATGGGGTGGCAGCGGATGTGAGCAAGATTCAAGAAATGGTAGATTGGCCTACACCTTGTTCTATCAAGGAGTTGCGGGAGTTTTTGGGGTTAACGGGCTATTATCGGCGGTTTGTTTCGGGCTATGGGCACCTTGCTTGGCCACTTACGCAACAGCTAAAGAAAGACAACTTTCATTGGACTAGCGAGGCGGAGGATGCTTTTCAGAAATTGAAGCGGGCCATGACCACAGTCCCGGTTTTGGCACTGCCTGATTTTGGCTAGCCATTTGTAGTAGAATCGGATGCGTCCGGATTTGGGATTGGCGCAGTCCTTATGCAACATCAGCGGCCCATTGCTTACTTCAGTCAAGTTTTGTCATCACATACTCGAACGAAATCACTTTATGAGCGCGAGCTCATGGCTGTGGTCCTCGCCATTCAGAAATGGTGTCATTACTTATTGGGGCATCATTTCATTGTTCGAACGGATCAAAGGAGTCTAAAGTTTTTGTTGGAGCAGAGATTAATCAGTGAGGACCACCAAAAGTGGTTGTGTAAGTTGTTGGGATACGATTTTGAGATCCAATACAAGCTGGGATCTGAAAATCGGGTGGCTGATGCACTATCTAGGCCGCCGTCGGGGTTGGAATTGGCCCATCTTACCACTTCGGCCGTATATGATGGGGCTGAAATTTGTCACCAAATCCAGAAGGATCCTCGGTTGGCCGCTATTCGAGCTGCTCTTGTGGCTAATTCCGCAACGGTGAAAGGATTTTCATTGTGTAACGGCATGTTGTTGTATAAGGGGCGGGTGGTCATACCCAGGCATTCTTCTTTCATACCGACCCTATTGGCTGAGTTTCAAGGTAGTAAGATTGGGGGCCACTCGGGGGTATTAAAGACCTTTAAGAGGTTGTCTTCTGAATTTTTCTGGTATGGCATGAAGCGGGATGTGTTGTCCTTGGTGGCTGCTTGTTCGGTGTGCCAGCAGAATAAGACCTCTACTTTGTCTCCCGGAGGGTTGCTGCAGCCGTTACCTCTTCCGAGCTTAATATGGGATGATATCTCCATGGATTTTGTGGAGGGTCTTCCGAAGTCAGCCGGTCATGATTCTATTTTGGTGGTGGTGGACCGGCTTAGTAAGTATGCCCATTTTTTGGCCCTATGTCATCCGTTTTCGGCAAAATTGGTGGCTGCACTGTTTGTTCGGGAGGTGGTCCGGCTCCATGGGTTTCCTCAAACCATTGTGTTCGATCGCGATAAGGTTTTTCTCAGTCATTTTTGGAAGGAGCTTTTTCGTTTGTAGGGGACCTCATTGCATCACAGTACGGCTTACCATCCTTAATCGGATGGTTAAACAGAGGTGGTTAACAGGTGTTTGGAAGCTTATTTACGTTGCTTTGTTTCCGAAAACCGAATCACTGGTTTTCGCACCTTGCTTGGGCTGAATATTGGTATAATACGAGCTTTCACGTCTCCGCGGGGATAACTCCTTTCCGTGCGTTGTATGGCTGTGATCCGCCCAAGTTAGTTCATTTTGAGTTAGGCTCTACAGCTAACTCCTTATTGGAACAACAAATGCAGTCCCGGGATGACATTTTGGACGAGCTTCACGCGCATTTGTTCCAGGCCCAACAGGCAATGAAGGCGCAGGCGGATCTTAAAAGAAGGGACGTGTCTTTTGAGGTAGGGGATTTGGTATTTTTGAAACTTAGGCCATATCGCCATCGTTCCTTAGCCAAGTTCTCCAATGAGAAACTCTCCCTTAGGTTTTATAGGCCCTACAAGATTCTCATGCGTGTCGGATCCGTGGCGTATCGGTTGCAACTACCCGCGGTTGCGAAAATCCACCCGGTTTTCCATGTGTCGCAGCTTAAGAAGGCCATCGGCCTGTCTTTACCGGCTCAAGAGGTTCCGCGGATCTTAACGACTGACATGGAGTTGCACGTCGAGCCGGAGAAGCTGTTGACCACTCGATTTTCCCCGGTCTCGGGGCTGTTTGAAGTGTTGCTACAGTGGCGTCATTTGCCTGACTTTGAGGCTTCGTGGGAACTTTTTGATGTTATTCAACAACAGTTTCTAGAATTTCACCTTGAGGACAAGGTGACTTTTTTGGGGGGGCGGAGTAGTTGATAAGGGCAATAAGCCGTTATTAAAGCAAGTGTATGTGAGGAGAGGTAATAAAGTGTGACGTGGACTTATTAGTATTGTTAGTGTTAGTATTGTGGTTTGTGTACAGTGCGGGGGGGGGGGGGGGGGTGTTCTGGGCTTACTGTGTGTATGTAGAGAGGTATAAATAGGCCAGAGTTGGATTAATGAGGCAGGAAATAACTGGAGTTGTAAAAGGAAAACTTGGCTAAGGCTGAGCAGGGAAAAGGGAGTCCTTCGGTAGTATGTAATTCTCTCTGTGATCAATAAAGATTTCTTCTTTCATTCTTTTGATCATTTCAGGCGTAAGAATTGCATTGTTCTTATCAGAATCAAATGACTCAAATCTTGCACTCACAAGTGCATTTAGCAGTTTTCTAATTATCTCTTAATATTGTTTTATGTAAAGTGTACTTGTTATGACCGAAAAATTTATCATAATTATTGTATGAGATAAAATTTTTTGAAATCCTTTATATTATCAATATGAATATTTTTATGATAAGTAATTGTTGATATAAATATGGAATAGCAAGTTATAAGCTAAAGTTCAGAAATTTCTAAGGCATGATGCAGTTACTGATTTTCAGACTGTATTTAAGAATGAGGTACGGAACACTGTGTTAAACCCACAAGTGGGTAGACACATGAATATTAAGGTTAAGAAATGGAAAAGAATGGAAAAACATCAATTCTAGTGTTTTAGAAACAAACGGAACGAAAAACATATGAAAAAGAGGTTCGGAGAGCCTAACCGAGAAAATTGAGGTTTTCGACTGAATAGGGTTGACCAAGTCAAAATTTATTGACCAATAGTTGATTAATAAGTGACCCTTGAAAGGATAGTCAAGGTTGAACAAAGTTGACTTTGTTGACTAATTGTCCAAAAACGCAAGTAAAACGCGTACCCGATAGGAATTAAACTGAACCAAAATAAAATAGTTATTAGAAATGGACAGTTGAGATTTAAGATGAAAAATTAGATTAAGAGCTGAGATTGAGGCATGTGGAACGCATGGTGGCCGGCCAAGCTTAGTGAAGAAGGAAAGAAAAGATATTTTTGGTGAAATTTAGTGAAATTTTGCAAAAGGGTCCCTCAAAAGTGTCAAAATTACATTTTAGTTCTCCCACTTTATTTAGTCTAATTTTTAAGAGATAAAAATACCACCAAATGTTCATTTTTTATGCTAAGAACAGAGAGAACTTAGCCAAAGAGAAAGGAAGAAAAAAAATTCACCCAAGTGAGAAAAACGAGTTTTCATCAAAATTGACGGAACGACACCGCTAGTTCGCATCACTAAGGATTTCTCTTCATTCTCTAAGGTAAATTTTGGTTTTCTTTTCACTTTTTTCTACCTTGGCTGCACGTTTTAGTATGGGGAAAAGCGTGAAAAAATTTTGCTTAAGATGATGATTAAGCTTTGTGGTTATTAAGAACTTGAAAATCTAGTGATTAAGGAGGAATTTTAGGTTAATTGACTTTTGTTTCTAGAAATTCTTGGTAAGGTGAATTTTTGTGAAAATATGGAGAAACCCTATAATTGTGATGTTATTGAAGATTAAATGGAATGAGAATGAATGTGGTTGCTGTTTAAAGGTGGAAAGGTGGAAACAACGAATAAAACGGGCTAAGGTTAGCTCGGGAAACCTAAAAAAAAATAGGCAGAACTCTGTCGAAATTTAGTTTGAGTATTTTGAACTAAAACCGGTTTTTATGGGGAATAAGGAATTAAGATGTGAAAAGCAAGTCGATTCGATAATCGGCGATGTATAGAAACCGAACACAATTAGAAATCACAGTTTTAGACCAAAACTGAAAACTAGGCCCATGACTGAGGAAGGTGCACGGTTTTTGTGCATATTCTTGAGATAGGAAATATTTCGGGATTGAATACCAAACATAGGGATTGTAGACCTTTCCGAATTAAATTTTAATGCAATTATTGATCATAGATTTTGAATCTAACAATTGGAAATTTATGCAATAGGATCGATTAATGATCGAAGTCGGAAAGCATCAAGTGAGACAAATGACGTAACATTAGCAAAACTTCTGTAAGTATCAGTAGTTTTTTTTGTCTACAACGCGAATAAATTTATTTCTCTATGTTGCTCAATCTGAGCATATTGTAGACTAAATGTATGCTAGAATGTGAAAGATGACTCCTGAATGTTAGATACAATATTATGCATGTATCTACAAGACTTAAGTAGCAGTAGACTTTTATTCTACGAAAAACATGTATCGACGTCAAGTCGAGGTAAAGTTAAGAGAAAAAGTTAAACTTTAACGAAAAGTCAATCTCATGATAAATTGCTCAAAGATGCATAAAGTCATAAGATTTAACTAAAGTTGTCGTTTTAATGAGAAAAATTGATAATGGTAAGAGATCAAACATCATGTTTGTACTGGCCTTTGAAAGAAAGGTTATCATGAGACTATGAAAGAAATGAAACTATAACTAAGCTGGATTAGTTAGCTACCGTACTCCTCATTGGTTATGCGCGCTATGGTACAACAGGACAAGGCCCATAAGAAGTAAAAGACAAGAAAATGAAAAACAGAAACCGGTCCATATATATAAGGGTACGGTATCTATAAAGAAGAATGAAAAGAATAAAAAATACAATATGGAAGTCGTTCAGAATGTGAAAATTCAATGTGAACAATTAAAGAGAGACGAAAACTGAACAAAGTGTATAATGAAAGAAGAAGAATATAAGCCATACATGTCCTAGTACTACAGAGTGTCTTAAGATATATGACATGAATGCATATATGGGTATGCATAACTACTACATCTATTATGACCTATTGTTACTTGTTGAGCGAAAGCTCATTAAGTTTGTTCGTGTTATAGGAAGCTCGGGTAAGGCACCGGCTCCCTGAAACTTGTTGTTGGGCATGCAGAGAGGATGTAGCAGTGGAGTATGGGCAAGTGGGTAGTAGACGTATCACGTGTTTTGAAAACGCTGCTGAGCTTTATGTGTATAAAGTGAATAATGTTTTATGAATATAGATGAGTTATGTAACAAAAGTTGAGTTTACGAGACAGTGAGGCTATACATAGCAATCTCAAGTCATAAGGTACGATTAATGTATCTAAATGCTATAGCATTAATGGAATGCATAGCAAAATGCTACGGCATTAAGACGTATGAATGGAAAAAAAAAAATTTGTCTGAATTTTTAAGAGGTTATAATTAGAAAGTAGTAGAGGATGAGTAATGCTAAGTATGAACGTAGGTGATCAAAAGTTAGGGTCATCACAGTATTGCTTCCTTCTAAAGATTCTTCTCTGATCTTATCCTATATTCTTTCATCTCTCTAACTTCGTGGTATTAGTATTGTAACACTTAAAAAGTAAGAAAGAAAATTATGTGGATAGAAATACCTGCGGGAACAAAGCAACACCTTTGAGCAAGCAAAGAGATGGAACAATCACATAAAACAAAACTGGCAAGGAAATTGGAGCCCACAGCAAATATATGGAGTACCCCATCTGAGCACCTAATTTGATCCTTCCATGCCCATATATGAAGGGACAATACTTGGATAAAAATATCTGGTACAAGCCTTCAGACCACCTCTTGTTCTGGACAAGGCAGACTTCTAAGGTTGTCGGAGCAACGCCCACGAAAGCTTTTCTTTCTGGATTGTAGTAAACTGATTTCCAACCCCTACATTGGATTACCAAACCAGTAACAGCATCTTCAACTGAAAAACCATACACCAACCCCATCTGTACATATTCAAGAAATAGAATGTCACCACTAGAACTAAGATTTCGAAAAAGCGACGAGACTTAAAAGAATTTACCTCTTTTCCCCATTGTGTATCCTTCTCATAGCTACAACTAGTAAGCACTTTTAACGATTCTTCCAAATCATTAACACTTTTGCCCTCGTTCTTTTTGGCCTCTATGTTCCATTGAACTCTATGACCCTTCGAATACTTCTTTCCACTAAGACTTTCTCTCCGATGGAAGCATCCGGTGCCGCAGTACGGAGTTGCACCATATCCACCCATTCCAGCAAACTCAAGCTTTGAAGTAAGAGTGAAAAATAAAAATAAAAATAATAACATTCAGCTCCATGATCAAATGTCTACTTTTAGTAATTGAAACAAAGGCCAGCCTAGTTCCAGTTATTTTATCATCTTTTTAAGTAAACAATGAGAGAAGACAAACTTACATCAAAAGTCAATAATATTATATTTTTTTGTTACCTCTTGAGTTACATAGAAAGCACTCCCATAAATATCATTCTTGGTCACATTCTTAAAGCTCTGTGGAGATTGCACGAACGCAACCTCGTCGCCTTTCTTTTCATCCATGAAGAAGCACAAGATCTCTCGGATCGTGTCTGCGTTGTTCGAGTGCATATCGCAGTCCAAGTTGAGAATGAAGGGCGCATTGGTTATCTCTGATGATACCCTTATCTGCACATATACAAATATGTGTTCCAAAATTAATGCATTTTTTTTTCATACGTAGTTTTCATATATATATATAT
>NW_010359286.1:282721-297965 GCF_000414095.1 Morus notabilis | reverse complement strand
ATATATATATATATCTGAAAGCATTTTTCTTATGCTAAAATTGAGTCATTTTATAGGTAAGTAAGTACAAGTGCATTAATGGCTCCAGCTTTGAAGTTGTGAGGCCAATTTGGTCTTTTCTCCCGTGCCATGTACACCAACGTTGGCAAGCGACTTCCTTCATTGTCCACAGCAGTTGTGTCCCTTCCATCAATTAAAATCTATAAAAATAAATTAATAAATCAATAAACTAATAGTAATAGTAATAACAATAACACTAATAACAATGTATCAAAACAATCTAACATGGAAAGTAGTAAAAAAGAGAGGGAAAACATTGTGAAAACAGTACTCCTATAGGATATTATTACCTGCACAATTGACTGATGATCATTCTTTTTAATGTTGAGGTTCCATTCTGAGAATCCTTTGTGCCGCTTCCTTGTTTCTTGAGGAACTTTTCCGAGTTTAATAACTGTCTCGATCCGGTTTTTCATATCTTCATACAATTTCTTTGTAGAACACACGAAAATATTCCATTGTTATGAAGGATATATGCCACTATTTTCCAGCTTAAGCATAAAGCAATATATTACATATTACATATTAATTGTTTTATCTCAAAAAAATTAAATTAAAAAAATAGAGCTGTCAAGTTAAATCGTGCTCAAAGCCAGCTCTTCCATTAAGCCAATTAAGCAATTGTCAAAGGCCCCCATATAATTAAGGCACCCATATAAGTAAGAGTCCTAATTAATTATATCTATTTATGATGACCATTTTGCAATAAACTAAAAGAAACAAAAAAGAGTAAATCAATATTTTGAAGATAACTTTCTCCTTGAAATATGAGAATATCAATAGACAAAATTTTCATTTATTTCAAACACTACCAACATTTTTAGTTTTTTAGACCTCAAATATATATATATATATAGACACACACACACACACACACACATATAAGCCGATTGCTCTGTATAGAATACTGCATACATCGCTCTTTTTATTTTTCTACCAAAACAAAATGGCTATATGCATTTACTTATTTATTATTATGTTTATCTTTTTTTTTAGATGTTACATTTATCTAATTTACATATTACAAAAACGTCGGAAAACAAAAAGAAAAAGAGGGAAAAATTGGGGGTGGGGGAAATCTCTAATCTCTATTGAGTCTTGTTTCTGACTTTATTAATTTTCCTACACAGTCATCAACTTAATTTCAAGAGCTTTGTAAGTTGATATTTTTCTTTCAAACTTTTTTCTTAACAATTTATTGATCATTATGGTTTGAGATTCACAATAGCTATTTTGTTGGATAAATTTTGTTGAAAAATATTTTATTAGATAAGCTTGATATAAAGATTTAATTGCATCTTAAAATATGAAAAATAAATTTAAAATGGGTTTATTGGTTTTTAATATAAAGAGGCCCCTTTTAATTGGTTTAATTTTTCTCTCTTTAATATAGAAAGGCCCCTTTTAAAATTTTTGTCTAATTTTTGTCTAAACGCCTCAAATTTATTTGAGCCGACCCTGATCAAGCCCAAGAGGTCGGGTTCGGGCTGCCTATTGAGCACAAAGAGTTCGGGCTGTGCCAAGATTTTCAGCTTTGTGATTAAAAAACAAAATGAAAACTTGATAAATTATGGTTGCGTTTCGAATTGATCCCATTTTTATTTTTTACGTTTTTCAAGAAAAAAAATGAAAACGTCTTCAAAACGGCGTTTGGCACAATAAAGAAAAAAAAACATAAATGAAAACAAATTTTTGATTTAGTGTAAAATGAGAGAAAAATGAAAAATAACATTTAGTCATTTTTCATTTTTTGTTTTCGTTTTTTCCTCTCTCGAGCAGAGAAAGAGAGAGACATTAATAGGTTTTTTTACACTGAAAATAATCTCTTGATAAAACTACCAAACGTATTTTTAAAAATGATTTCTTTATGAGATTGAAAACGTTTTCATTTTCATTTTCATACAAAAAATAAAATTATTTTGGAACGAATTCCAAACGCGTTCTATAATATGATAGATATGCAGGAGTCAAAAAATAATAATGATACAAGTGTGGGTCCAATTTTTGCAGCATCTTTGAAATTGAGCACATGAAACACTCCACCTCATGCAGAGGTCTCCAGAGAACACAAACCTTGGCTAAAAACTAAAATGGACATGATACATGCATGCAACCAAAATTCCTACATATAATTTCTTACCTTGAAAGCCAACCATTCCTGAGCAAATTTGTTATCTTGGACTGAAGAATAATGTTGGGAAAAGTAGGCCTCTGGTGCTCTTGGTTCAATATTAAACCTTTTGCAAAAAGGTATCCAGTGCTTAGAGAAAAGAGAAGCCTCTAAAAGAGCGTAGAAAGTGAATTCAGAACCACCATCATCAGATACATAAACACTCAACTTTTCAGGTGGATAATTGTAGGACATTGCTGATAAAACTGTGTTGATCACCAATGTTGGCGGCTCCATTATCGGGTCCGCGGTGCAAACAAATATGTCCATACCCGGTAACATGTTCTCATATCTGTTTCCATGCAATGAAAACATTGAAATATGATACAACATCTATGACCTTAGGTCGTGCATATGAACAATTTCTTTTAACTTTCATATCAAAAACAAAAAAACAAAAACAAAAAACAAAAGCAAACGAACAAGAATATAAAAATAAAACAAAACAAAACAAAAAGATTTGGGATTCTTTTTAATATTTGCGTAAAAGAAAAGGGAGTACCAACTTTTTGATAACTGATACGGTTTGATCGATATAGTTATAATGAAATCTAACGATTAAAAATATATAACACTAATACAGTACTATAGAAATATCCTAAAAAGATGTATACTTAAATAAATGCCTTTTCTAATCATTAAAAATTACAAATAATGTTTATAGCATTGAATTTTTTAGGCTCTACGAAATATGAACTGAGGACTCCAATAAAACAAGGATGGGGTGAGTTATAGAGAAACACCGTTAAACATGCCACTTTTATAGAAAATTAGATCATTGTATTCTTTTTTGCATGAAAATATATAATAGATGAATGACTATAATTGAAAAGTGATATACAATCTAATTAACACGCCTTATATGTGTTTCCTGTCGTTTATGTGATGAGCTCCTCGGAGCTCAATATTGCTGTTAGCTCATTCTGAAACTCAATTAGAAAAGGGCCATTTATAAGGAGCCTTAATAGGTCATATTTGTTTAATTCTTTTTCCTTCGTAAAAGTAATTGTTTCAAAATTAAAGTACCTAAATTACCCCAAACCTAAATATAAAACAAACCGTTCTTCATTTCTCATTCTTTTCTCTTATCTCCCTCTCTTCTTTGTGTTATTTTACTGAATTGACTTAAAGAAGAGTAATGTGAAATTTCATATAGAAGACCTTATAAATTTTTATATAGAACTGATCAATTTCTGTCCACTTGAACATTAACAGCCATAAATAGCTTTTATAAAGATATTTTAATACATGCATAGATATTGTGGGCCCACGAACAAAGATATCCTTTTTTAAGGGAAAATGGCTTGATTTATTAATCTGATAAATCTAAAGCTAGAGTCAAGCCAAACAACATCAGAAAATCTAAAAAGACATAAGTAGTTAGTTAAAGCAAATATCATCAACTATATTAGATTCCGGCAAATAGCTTAAACATTTGGGATGAATTAGTAGTTAACGAAAACAACCGACCATAGTCATTTCTCAAAAGAAAATACGTGTTAAAGCTATCAATTTGTGTTGAGCAATTAAGTGCATCACTTCAAAATAAAAAAATAAAAAATAAAAAACGAAGAAGATAAAAAATTAAACACAATTTAAAATTAATAAATATCTTAAATACGTCTATCAAAAAAAAAAGTTCCTTGTTCACACTCTAGCTCCTTTATCCTTTTGTTTTTAATACATAATTTGTCTTTTTTTTTCCTTTTTTGTTTTTTTAAATATATAAAATATAATAACTATCAATAAATATGTAATCATTAAAAACCCGTCCACACACTATTCTTAATTTCATAAATATAATTTCTAACGATCCGAATCCTTACAATATATAGGTGTGTGAATGGCCGACGTGAGAGAGAATCATAATTAAGTTTTTTTTACCTGTTAGAAAGCCCGTCTTTCAAAGGATAAAAACGAATGAAACTCCATCGAACAGATTGAGTAATGACCCAGTACAATCCGAACCCTACTTCTGCCATGAACATTCCAATCCAAGCCCATCTTCTCCCTTCTGCAGGCTGATGATCATCATGATCATGATCATCATGATATCCAGTAGTTCTTGGAATAATGTTCTTCAATCTGTAAAACCATATCAAACATATCCCCACCATTATTGTGCTCGCAAACACCCTATAAATGCCTCTGAACCTCGCTTCTCTCGTCTCAAACAATCTTACGGCCTCACCATTATTCTGCTCCTGCTTTCCCTCCCCTCTCTCTCTCTCTCTCTCTCTCTCTCTCTCTCTCTCTCTCTCTCTCTCTCTCTCTCTCTCTCTCTCTCTCTCTCTCTCTCTCTCTCCCCTCGTGATTATGCGACAAAATGACTAGTGGTTAGGACATGTATATATAAGTGATTAGGAGTGTGGTTAATATACAATTATATGACATTCTGATTGTCAATGGAGTTTTGTCTCGAATGTTTTACGTAATAGATCGTATATATTAATTGAACAAAACTCGTGGGGATCAAAAAATGCGTAGAATATAGCACTGAATATGATGGGAACCGTTTCTATCATATAAGCGTACAGCAATAATGGAGGGGACCACATCATATACAGAAGAACTCTTTTACTAAATAACACGAACAAAGACATTAAATATCACAAACAATAATAGAGTGGACCACAAATCCTTTCATTGGATTGAAGTCATAAGTTTCACTATTTTGTGAAAAGAATGCAGGCAATTCATTTGGTGAGGTAGTTGCCCAAAAAAAGAAAATTGGGTAGCATATTACAAAAATTCAATAGATTCATATTTATATTATTTAGTTTCTTGCTATCTTCATTGATTATATATATATATATAGTACATATTTCAATAATCAAAGACCAGAGCAAATTAAGTTGTCTGATTTAATTTTTTGGTAAGAAAAAGTAATCTAATAGGATATTAAAAATCTTTTATCATGCATGAATTTTTTTTATGAAATGAGTGGCATAAAGATATAGTGGTATTTATGTATCTTTCTCATATTTATTTGAAATTTCTTAATTAAAGTTTGCACGCGCCACTACTACAATTTTTTTTTTTTGTTTTTTTTTTTTTTTTTGAAAGCAGTAGATATGTGTACTAATTACAGAATGGTAATATTGCACTCCTGAGAAGTCCAAAGTTTGAACATTTTTATTTAAAGAAAAGAAAATGTATACAAATACTTTTTTCACATAGCAACCACCAGAAATCGAAATCTAATATATATAAACACTTATCTGATATACAGATCATGATAATGTTACTAATCCCCAGAAGATGCAGTTTTTTTTTTTTTTTTTGGCAGGTTAGATGCTGAATTATATATGTTAAAAAATTTTCTGATAATTGAAAATTAAAAAAACAAAACAAAAAAAAAAAAAAAACTCATATTTGATTTATGTTTTTTGTGGCTGACACTGCAGGGTCGCATCTAATTTTATGTCGCGTAAAAAATAGAAAACACGCTATATTCTATGATAAAAGATTAAAAAATTAAAAATTATTCCTAATAATAAACTTAGTCCCGCTGTGGTCCTTATTTTCCATGTACAGTACATGAGAACAAAAAAACATATCTATAGGTTTCGCCGCCACTAGTAGTACTCGTCCATTCATTCAATTGTGGAGGCCAGATATTGATAGACCTTTTTTTTTTTTGTTAATTAATATACAATTGTAGGACACTGATTGTCAATGGAGTTTTGTTCGTATGTTCCACGTAATAGATCATATGAATTGGACGAAACTCATGTGGATCAAAAAATTCGAAGTATATGATGTTAGATGTTATTATGACTTGTTACATCCCTAAATTTTGAAGTATATGATCGTTTGATCTCCAATTTAATTTTGTGAACAAAAATTATTTGGATTTAAATTCTAATTGCAATGGTGGGACCACCATGAATTTTTGTCAAAGTCCGAATACATAAAAATCTGATATGCACAATGCACATGAATACTAATTTTAGGACAAATAGAAAAAATGTCTTGTAAAAGTTAGAAACATTGATTTTTGACTATAAAAATAGTTTTCATGTCTTAAAAGTCTTTCCAATACTATATAGGCAACCATTTGTTGATCAAGTCCCGCATTGGTTGAATTGACCAGATTCTTACAAGTAGCTAACAATTAGTGATAACGATTACGGGGCAACTTGCTTAGCCCTACCCAATAGCAGTTCGATCAAAAACTTGTTGCGTGATTTTTATGTGCTCGCAAGTGCACGAGTCACTTCAAGTAATAAAGTGTAAGTAGAGTATCATTTCCATGGAGAAAGTTATCAATATTTTTCTTAATAAGATCTAAAAAATGCAACGTAGACAAATTTAATAGTTTGATTCAATTACGAAGACTAAAAGAATTGCAATAAACACAAGTAAATAAATGCACACTAAGTTATCAAATGAGAAAATCAATCTATGTGAAAACTGGGATTCAATTTCCCCTTCCCTGAAATCTAGCTATTTATGCTACAACTTTTGCTACAGCGTTGCTGCAGGTTAACCTGAAACACGAATTTAGCATAGGAATCTCCTGATCCACTTATGATTTCACCTCTTTACTCATATTTCAACATATTCCGATGAGAAATCTAAACATAGAGGTTAAGTTAAGCATATGTTTCAATTGGGTTATGTGAGATAAGTGTATATTCCTATACTACTTGCAAATTAACTAGATTTCTTTGTGAAATTTAGCTAAACAACACATTGTGCAATATTGGTCTAAATTCCAATCAAACTTTCCAACAAATTGAACTTACAATTTTCTGTTTCAGATGGCCAATCAGTAAACAAAAATGAACAATAACGTTTATATTGAACAAACTAGAACAACATCAAAATAGACAAAGTAAGCATAAACAATGTTGATTACAGTTCCGGGTACTTTATCATCCCAGCCAAATTAATTTAGCTCATTCTTGCTCTGTTAATTACAACAAAATGAACATCCATTAGTTGAATACAGAGAAAGAGAAAAGATAAACCAAAATGATAGTAGAGGCTAGAAGAAGCTTGGTGGATTCCTCCCGTGGCTTCACTCCCTGAGATTTCCAACACAATTGCTCTCCTCCGTACTGGCTTTTTCTTTCGTTCTTTCTCTCTGGTTTTTCTTTTTAGTCTCTGCTGCCAGTTTTTCTTCACTCCCGTATCCCTCTATTTTCTCCTCTTGCTTCTTTCCCAAAAAAATTCCTTCCTCTAGCGGCTACCCTCCTTTCTTTAGGTTTGCAGGCACATTCCTCTTTAGGGCAACCAAGGACGCTGAGGTGGCATGTTGGGTCCAGCTGACTAGGCACCAAATCTGTCTTATGCGTTCTGTGTCCTTATTCTCGTGCAAGGTTATGTGCTGACGTCGTCCACTAAATGCATGCTGTCACATTTTTACTGTAGCAATTGCTGCAACATTTTTCATCACAAAATCTACAAATCAGAAACGACACCCTCTTTGACGTACGTTAACAATTTCCTCCAAAATTAGCACAGAAACCGCACACAACTGAATTCCAATAGGGTGCACCACATGAACCAAAAGTTGAGCAAATGAAGCATAGAATTAACAACTAAACTTTTGGATGAGCCAACTCTAAGCCTAGAAATGCCCAGAATAACTCTAATTCCTAGAGTTATCATGCTTAGCCTTACCCAATAGCAGTTCGATTGGAAAGAGTGGAAATATGTTTTCCAACAAAAATAAAATAAGATAGGATTATTATCACTAGTACCTCCTGAATTTTAGAGTCATTACTAGTTTGCTCCTTGAACTTTAAAAACTCTCACTTTGATTCTTAAACTTTGAGTTATTCTCACTTAACTCCTTCTGTTGCAAACTCTGTTAAATTCATATGGAAAAAAGGAGATTAAGTGTTGTCATATGGCTCTTATATGTTTGTTTCTAACAGAAATACCACGTGATTGCATTATTTTCTTTTTTTAATCATTTTTTAACAAAAATTACAAGAAAAAAGATTAAGTGCGAACAATTTCAAATTCAGTGAGTAAAGTGAGAATTTTTAAAGTTCACGAGACAAACTAATAATGATCCTAAAGTTCAAAGGCACAAGTGATAATAATCTAATAAAATAAGAAAAGAGTTTGAAATATTTGATATTGTTCCTATTACATCAGATCACCTTTGAAGCCCTTCAAACATGTACTAAGCACAAATCCCGTTTTATTTTATATTTTACTAAAATTAAAAAAGGTTAAATTATTTTCCAATATTTATTGATCACGAAAATTTCTCTATTTACCAATCAAGAACAAAGCGAATTAGATAACAAAACTTTTAACTTAACTGATTTATTTTGTTGATTAAACCTTTCTTTTGTCACTACAAGAAAAAAAGTCATTTGCGGCGACTCAATGTCGTCATAAATAGGTTATATGTCGCCATAAATACTGCATTTTTGACGACACGTTGTCACAAATTAGTTGCCGTCAAAAATTAGATGCAAATAATATATTTGTGACGACAGTCGTCACGAATGTTCCGTCGAATATGTCGTTGATGAGGACATGTCAAAGAGCATTTACGATGACACCGTAGAAATATGTCGTCGCTAGTAATGTGTATTATTTGTAATGACACCGTAGAAATGTCGTCGCAAATAGTTTTTTTTTTTTTTACTTTTTTAATAATATTAATTAATAAAGATAAAAATTTGAAGAAAATTTATAATAATATAATTGATATAAAAAGTAGGAAAACTTTTCAGCCCCACAAAAAGAATCTGGGCGATAAACAACAAATTCCATTCACACATCAAAAATGTCTCACTTCCCATTTCTGCCCATACAATTTCCATTCAGTACTAAAAAAAAGAATACCTCTACCACCCACATCAAAACAAATTAATGGAACAGAACACCTAGCATTTACACTAGTGACTATTTATGAATACTCATGGATATTTGCGGAATACTTATGGATATATATTTGATATATGATCCATCAATTTGTTCTTTGTCTTCCAGATGTGATGAAGTGTGATCACCGGACTGGACAGTTGAGGCATCTACATAAGAAACCTGAGAACTTTTATCCATAGCTGCAAGTAAAGAAGATCCGGATATGTGATACCTAAAAATGAAGATTGTGGATATGAAAGGAAACTTGGCGTTGACATCAGCTGAAATCCATAACACAAGGGACTGGCATTTACCTATGCTTTTTGTTTTTCATTTTTCCTCCGTTTTTATCTCATACCAGGTAAGTAACACCAACACAAAAAAGTCTAGATGATAATATAGTATGACAAAATCCATACTAAAAAAGTAACTCGTTCAGTCATTCTTTTGAACTTGTATAAAATTAAGCGTAAATTGCAATTCAAAGAGTTTAAGAATAAAGGTCAGTTAAGACTTGAGTGACAATTCACATACTATAGAAAACTAGGAAAGTAAGAACGAAATGTGGAAACTTACTTTTGCGGGATAATGTAGACTCCCACAAACGAGTAGCTTTTGATACTAAATGAGAATTCTGACTTGAACTAGAAACAAGGTCATCCCAATGTTCTCTTTCCACCTTCACTTTGTTTCTCAAATCATGTAATTTTTCAAGCTCCTGCTGCAAATAAGCCTAAGATGGAAGTTTCCTAAGAAAATAAGAATAAAACTTGTTTCATTCCCTGAGAAGCATATAATAGAAATAAGCTCATATGAATCTGAAAGAACACCGTCCTTACCTCTTCAGCACAAAGACCTCGAAACTCTGCAGTCATTTCATGAGCAAAATTTGACCACATAGCCTGCTGTTGTACTGCTGTTTCTGCATTCTTAAGAAACCTCCTTCGTTCAAGGGCAATTCTAGCCTGTTTGAAGGAGAAAAAAAGGCTCATATCAGTGAATAAGATCAAGTGAAGTAATTTCAAAAGAGAAACTAAATAGAAAAGGTGAATATCTAAACATATGGAAATAGAGAACAAAAAGCCATCTGAGAGAGAGAGAGAAGCCGATCGGAAAAAATGGAGGAGACTGTGCTCGTGGGCATATAACAGACTTTTTTGTGACGACATAAAAGACTATTTACGACGACATGTTGTCGCAAAGATAACTTAACATTATTTGCGACGATTACATTATTTGCAACGACACGTGTTGTAGAAGGAAGGTTCTGGAATTCTTATTTGCGACGACAGATGTATATGTCGTCGCAAATAATATTTGGGGGCCCGCGAGGGAATTTAAAATTACTTTTTGTGATGACACACATTAATGTCGTCGCAAAAAAATTTTGTGCCACCAGCCAAAATAATCCTTTTTGCTCAGGGAAAAAAATAAATTAAATTTTATTTGTGACGATATGTGGTGTCGCAAATAATAAACTATTAATGTTATTTTGGCGGTAAAAGTGGCCATAAGAGATCTGGGGCCAAGCTATTATTTGCGACGACATGTGACGTTTTGGCGATGACATTATTTTTTCAGTTTGACGACATGTCGCTGCAAATGTTCACTTATTCGTGACAACAATTGTACCTGTAGGGCTTCTGTACCGGAGAAAGTCCCTTATATTTATTTGTTTTGATATAAACTTTGTTTGCTCTATTACCATATTAACTCATGGTACTCATCGATTCGCTGTAAGTTCCACAAATCTTTTAGCGTACTCCCGCAATTCATGGTTTCCAATGCACTGAAAACGTTCTTGGCTACGAAAACATAAGCAAAAGGCAGAAACCTTACACATGACACCTGAAGTGTACAATGATAAAATTGTGAAACTCACCTAACTAAAAAAAAACAAAAAAAAAAAAAAAAAAAAAAAAAAAAAAAACAGAGAAAAAAACTTTTAAGCGCAATATTTTTGTGTGTAAATGCACCTTTAGTCACAACCTTGTGACTAAAATGTATTTAGTCGCAAATTTGCACTATGACTAAAACTTTTTGCCAAAAGCTTTTTAGTCACGAAAACTTTTTGGTGTATTTCCATAACAAATAAAATGAATGCTACTTTATTTTCTTATTCTATTTATAATATATTTAAGTATTTTGCTTTGCCCTTTGCCTTTGAAACGCTTATAAATTTTAAAGGGTTATTATGGCTTCGTACGTCCCTGAACTTGTTTATTAGTGATGACTGTGATCTCCGATTTAATTTCGTGGACAAAAATTATTTATATTTAAATTCTACTTGCCATGGTGGTCCAAGTATGAATTTTTGTCAAACTCTAAATATAAAATGTGATGTTCACAATGTGCATGAATGCTTTTTAAGGACAATTATAAAAATTGTCTTATACAAATAAACATTGATTTTGGACTCTAAAAATAGTTTCAATGTCTTCAAAGTTTTCCCAATACTATCTGGCCAACCACTTGTTAATCAGGCCCCAATTGGTCGAATTGACCATATTATAACAACTAGTGATAAGTGACGACGATTATGATGCAACTTGTTTGGCCTTCGCTTAATAGCAGTTTGAACTGAAAAGACTTGAAATATCATGTTTTCCTATAAAATAAAACAAAATGAGAAAAGAGTTTAAAGACTTGAAATATCATTTTTTCTGTAAAAGAAAACAAAATAAGAAAAGAGTTTAAATATTTGATATTGTTCTTATTATATCATATCATCTTTGGAGTACTCCAAGCAGCGTATTAAGAACAAATCCCTTTTTAGTTTTAATAGAGAAGGGTTATGTTTCCAATATCTTTTAGGCACGGAATTTTCTTTAATTAGCAATCAAGAACAAAGTAAATTAGATAACAAAACTTTTTGACTTAATTAATTCAAATTGTTTATTAAATCTTTCTTTTATTCTTTTTGGTTAGACGTGATCAATTACAAGACATTAGAATAAGACATAATTTATACGTTTGGGGATCAAAAAGATTACGATGTACAAGCAGAATATAACAAAAGCAGACAATATAATTTATTCATTAAGGAATCAGACAATATTTGTTTTTTTTTTTTTTTTTGGAAAAATTAATAGAGAAATATAAAAGTAAGATGACCGGCGCATATTCAAACCTAGTCCTATTCAACAAGAAGACGCCTATGAACTTGTAATTTCCCAATGGACTTGAACAGCGAGATCCCCTCGACTTTTTAATATTGAAATCCCTCCAACTAAGTTTTTCTCCTGAAAGACACTCAAATCATCTCCCTGAATACAAGTGCACACACATATCTCACAACCCAGAAAAACTAATCAAAAGGTGTATAGAGACTCGAGAGACTCTTTGAAAAAATAAGTAAAATGTGAACAGCTTGACAACCTCTTCAATTAATTCGTTGAACCAAATCTGTTGCAACAATAATTGCAACATAGCTGTCAGGGTCAACTATACCAAAATTAGTCTGTGAATCAATCTTCTTAAATCCTAAAATCTTTCCAAAATTGATATACGAATCTGGACACAATCCTAGGAGACAGAGAAAGATCATCCAGCTACGAAAACTCAATCAAATCACCAATTATCAATTTACCATCTTTGGATCAATAATTGACTTTTAAAAACAAAAACTATATTCAGTGTCCAGATCTGCAATAACTTTCCAATATGAACTATCCAGCTGCAAATCTATTCTCAATCAAAATTAACCAGCTAATCATTTCTAAAATAATATCAATCATAAAGCGATCCGAATCAAAACATAATTTGGGAAACAAATCTCAACCTTCTCTCCTTTCCTCTTGGAGTTTCTCTTGCGAAATAAATGGCATAATAAAGAATACTAGCAATAATAGAGTGGACCACATCATTTAATCCGGTGATACAAAAGTCGCTTCGCATTGTCTTCCACAAATCTTGAATTCCAGGCATCATGTCAGTACTATACGTATATGGTCTACTTTTTCATATATATATATATATATATATATATATATATATATATATATATAGTGAGGTAGTTGCAGTAATGTCTTACCTATATATCTGATATTATTTTAGTGAATTAATACGTGACTTCCTGTTCTACTATTGGAAAATAATAAATTATATAATAATGACATAATGCTAATAAGATGCAGTACACCGAGAGCTTTGTCAAGTCCCCACTTTGAACGTAAAATATTGAGCTTTCATTTTCCGAATAGATGTTGCGTTCTATGCACGTAAAACATATCTATTCACCTAAAATATAAAAGTGAAAAACATAACTAAACGTTTCAATAATGTTAAGCTTAATTTTGATACTCAATAGTTATTGAACTTATAGTAATACCTTTTCAATATTAATTTTATGTTCAATAACTGCCATTTTACGTTTTTAACTTATACATATTACGTTGGATGGATCATCCATCCAAATGTACCATATTAAAAGCTTCTATATATGCATAAATGAGTCACTTAATCTCAAATGGGGGCTTAATTTTTTTTTTTTAAATCTAATGTTTTCTATAATATTAATATACACATCCTTCACTGAAAAATTTAAAGTTCATCTTATAGCCCCTTTAAATATTTTTGTCTTAGTTATTATTAGCTCCTAGTACATTACATGAATTTCTGACTTCGTCATTATATATATGTATAAACTTTTACTATGATTCATCTGGATGGATGGTCTATGCAACTTAACATGTAGAAGTGAAAAATATAACCTTACTGTTAGTAAACAAAAAATTGACGTTAAATAGACTATCAAGGCTCTCTCGAGTTTATGTTACCAGCAGCTAGCGCATATATATATATATATATATATATATATATATATATATGTGGGTTTAAATTATTCTCACATTTACTCATTAGTTAAATGGGTATCGTTAATATTTATCTGAAATTTTTAATAAATTGAATAGTTGACCGAAACAATTTATAACAACTAATGAAAGTGGATTATTATTATGTTATATTATTAAATTTCTATATTTAACTAGTTACCACGCATGAAAACTAACAATTAATGAAAACTCTGCAAATAATTCTATCTCCCCTCCTCGTGTTTCTCTTACAAAAAGTGTTTCTCGTGAAAACTAAATGGCATAATAAACATACTAACAATGACTGAGTGGACCACATCATTTAATTGGGTGATACAAGGTCGCTTAACAAATCTCGTCCACAAATCTATAATTCGAGGCATCATTCCACTAGTATATGTACAATTTATTAAATGAGGTAGTCTTCTTTAAGTATATATATATGCCTTCAGTCTATCTGGAAGAAGATCTCTCCAACATAACACGTAGTTATAAAAACGCGACACGACAATTATTGAACGTAACATCAATATTATAAATAAGTAACACCAAAAAATTTAGTCATCTAAAAACTATATTATTTCTCTTCAACGTCGATACTACGTCTAATAATTATCCTATTCGTTGTCATTACTATAAGTTACGGTAGAGGAGATGGACTGATCTTCTGATGAAAGGATTCGCAAGAATCTAATTGAAGATACATTGGGAGGGATGAGCTTAAAAGCCGTTTGAATAAGCTACTTATGATGCCAACCCAACCTAACCTATGTGAATGGAGATCTCAGGAATTAGATTCAATTTTCAAAAACAAATTACTTGGGTACTTAGAGAGCACTATCATGTGGAGGAAAACCCATGTGCTCATCCCTATGGTGTTGATAGTGCGACTGCATGTAGTCGGATGAGCTCTTAATGGATTATAATCCTTTTTGGATGGTTTTAAATGCAGTTGCTACTTGATGGAATCCACGTATATGGAATCTACCAATAACTCAATTAAGTTTGGAGTTGTAATATGTGTGACATGTATAGTGGTTTACTTTTAAAAAAGTTTGGAGTTGTAATTGATTTGATTAAGTTGTAACACATCAACGCTAATGCATTTCGACTACTTCAGTTCAGCTAGAGCACCTTTTATATATCAAAAATTTACATTATGTGGGGCGTGTTAGAAATATTTTCTAATAATACAAATTTGTTTATGGATTTATTGAGTTTTCCGTTGGAAAGGTTATATATATATATATATATCAAAAATTTACATTATGTGGGGCGTGTTAGAAATATTTTCTAATAATACAAATTTGTTTATGGATTTATTGAGTTTTCCGTTGGAAAGGTTATATATATATATATATAT
>NW_010359286.1:225490-280766 GCF_000414095.1 Morus notabilis | reverse complement strand
ATATATATAATATTACTTTAGGAACTGCATTAAGTTCCAACGTTTCTCTTTAATTGATAAATATTTATTATATGCACGAAGTTATCTTTGTGTTGATATGATTATATATAACATATATAAGCTATACCTTTACTACAATATTGATTTTGGTATATATATAATATTACTTTAGGAACTGCATTAAGTTCCAACGTTTCTCTTTAATTGATAAATATTTATTATATGCACGAAGTTATCTTTGTGTTGATATGATTATATATAACATATATAAGCTATACCTTTACTACAATATTGATTTTGGTTGCTGTTTACAAACGGTCTGATTTTGAGTAGTTACCAAACTTAATTTGTTTCTTCACAAGAGTACTGGTATAAAATAAACCAGCCTACTCTTTTATTTATATAAAATTTTTATCTCTCATTCTCCTCTTGTTCAAAACCCTTCCATTTCACTTGTTTTCTTCTTTATCAAATACTGTTTTCTAATAAGGCCTAGTTGAATACTGTGAATTCGCATCAACCTGTTAGTTAAGAGTGCACCCTCTGCAGTGATTTTGCACTGGATTTATCATCGAAATCAAGTTTAAGGACAACGATCTTCACGCTTCAACCATCTTACTAATAGTTAAGTTTTTTTTCCATTATATTATTAAGTTCCTTGTTATTTTTCTAATTCTGTGTTTGTAATACTTAGCACATTTATTAGAAATATTTATTGTAATTTCATTCACTAGTGTGTAATTTTTTTTTTTTTTTCTAACAGGGCGTACGTATAGAAGCTGCATATATGAAGACTGAAGTGTGTGGTGGTTATTCCAAACACCAATCTGGCTCTAATCTGTTTATATTTTTTGTGCATGAAAAGCCAATTCAATTCAAAGAACAATCTACAATTCGCAACAGAAATATACATATATATATATATATATATACACACACATATTATATTCTCAATTGCTGAACTAATAGTAAATCCAAAACCTATACATATATAGATCCAAACTCGTCAGTGGTAGAAAATGTAAAACGTACGCAACGAAATGCAACTATGTCCTAATCGACATCCCTTATCCATAACATGTCCCATATGTACTATCTATGTAAACATATATATACAAACATATATATATATATATGCATTCATGTGTACCATATATCATGCAAGACATATATATATATATATATATGTGTGTGTGTGTGTGTGTGTGTGTGTGTGTGTAATTATTAGTGAACACATTTAAAGTGGTCAGCTTGGCTTGTGGCGTGACACCCCTCAGCCCTATCACCCGAGCCATCATCGGCTAGGTGGTTCACTATGTAGTGTTCTTTGCTTGAAATCCCATGCACAACCGCATGATGATCATGATCATGCTGATCATGGTGATAGTGTGGTTCTGAAGTATTACAACTCTTGCCCATATTGCTCTCTTTTGCTTCTTTTGCTAATTCCTTATTCGTTCCTTGCTTTATTTGGCTCTCTTCTTCCTTCTTTTGGGTTGCCATTTTCAACTATTCTTTTTGAAAGTTTTGTGAAATTATGAAATGTTAAAAACAAATATGTGTATATATAAGCGTTAAATGAAGGTTTTTGCATGAGTCATAAATTTTGCTGCCACGTTTTGATTATTGGGCTGTAGTGAGACATACGTGGACAATAACTGAGAGCCCACTTGGGAAGCTTGGGTTGGAGAACCGCTTCATTCTAATGGGCCCAAAATGGGCTTTTGTATTAGCCCGGCCATTAGCTAGAGGAAATTATGAAATGTTAAAAACAAATATTATTCCTTCAGTTTTGTTACAGTAAAAAACTCTCATAAAAAATCACATCTGACTTTTTATTATAATTAAAAACTCTCACATAAAATTACATTTCAATTCGAATTAAAAACTCGAATCGACGAACTGCATGATGGTTTATTTTGTGATTTGTGTAAAGTGTGGACCAAGTTGAATTTTATATTAAGCCATTACAACTAACTAATAGTCAGCATCCATAATGTTATATTTATTATATGCTTTTGGACAGACATACTTTACAAAGAGGGAAAGAATAGTGTGGGGAACACGAACATCGTTGTGTAGCAGAAAATGCCAAATGGGCCTGCCATTAATGAATAGATTGGCTTTTTAACATCTGGACCAATCATGAAATTCCCAAGGCAATTAGAACTTTTTGTATATATATTCACCGGAGATTCCTCTACCTTTAAACTATATATTAGTTTTTATTTCTCAACTTTCTTTTTTGGCTAAAATTTCTCTAACTTTATGTTCTCAACCTCTGTCGATGTGTTCAAGCAAAAATAAAAATAATCAATAATAAATAAATAAATAAATTTTTTTTTTAAAAACCTTCTCTCAATGTGTTAATAGTAGTATCTTTTTATTTTTCCTCTTTCCTTCCTCTCTTTAAGAAACAGTAGTATATTCAATTCACAGTAATTAAGACATAGTGCCGTTCATTTCGTTAATTCGAATCACAATTAAAGTTTTTGGTACGTGTATTCTCTCATAAAAATTTAAATTTATTCTTTTCTGTTACAGTGTTTAATTTCTCCTACACTAATTCACTTTTTAACTCAAGTTATCAATTCGAAATTGGTTATTATAGGCTTAGCTTAGTACTAATTTGTAATTTCATACTTATTTTTAATATTGAGGTCATATGTTTGAATTCTCTACTTCACATTCAAAGGGAAAATAGAAAATTTAAGAGTGAGCACAACAACCTATGAGAATCCAATTTAATTTTATTTGTTGTGAAGATGACAAATTATTACCTCTTTGATTATAAAGTTGCAAAAACAAACGGAAGGGATCATGATCAACCTGTTTGGGTATAGTTTTGAAGAAAATAGTTACCAGTAGGTGGAGACAAAATTTAATCATCAAAATGGGGAAAATAGAGGGAAAAAAAACATATTTGAACAAGAAACTTGATGTAGATTAGTGGTGAGTTTAACATTCTCTTCACTAATAGGGTCAAAAGATTTTGACACAACGGATATAATAAACACGTCTGCAGTTGTGAATAAAATGTAGATGACTATGACCTTCATTTTTCTTAAAGTAAGAGAAGAAGACCAAATTCAAATTGATTCTTGATATTTAAAAACGTACCATTTTTATGTGACAAGCTTGGTCCTTCTATAAGCTAACTAATAAAAAAAATGTTGGAAAACAATTAGTCGTGCATGGAAGGCAGTTGGATTATTGGAGTTGGTTATAAATATTGTCTTTTGAGCTTCATCATGTTATAACATAGATTTGAAGGGAAAACTAGAGGTAATATACCAAAATAGAGTATGAATACTATACCAAACCCTTCTTCAATCGGTTGATCCACTACAAAATCCATTGTAATGTGCATTTTATCCTCACTAGCAGCAAGTTATCTATTACCTTATATGTAAAGAAATGACTAAATTTACCACGCCAAGATAGATGGGTTTAAAAGGTTTTAAACCTTTGTCATCAAATGAGATTTATGTGTTGTTTGGTTGGGGGATTCGTACCCCGATTCGAATCATGGTTTGTGATTCGCTACAGTATTTTCTCTCACAAAAAATATATGTAAATCAAAAATAATTCTAATCTCATGATTCTAATCCATAAACTAAACGTCTCCTTAGTGTAAAGTTGAGACACTATTATTAGGATTAATCCTAACACTTCACATTGACATTTATGCTTATATGACAATTTATATTGTAGAAATACCAAAGAAATACATATACTTCAAATAATTAACTATTAATATTTTTTTTTGGTAAAACCATAATTATTAGATAGAGTCTTAAGTTCGATAGTCGTACAGTTCAATAAATGTAACTTTTTCTGTATTTTCATTTAAAATCGTCCATATATGTGGGTAACACTCAATTTATTTAAATATAACATTCAATATATTTAATGTATTAGATTACTTTTTTTAATATGATAATAAATAAACATATTGTTACATGACATACTGTTAAAATAAACATACTGATGCTAGACTTAAGATAATTCCATAAATTTTTTGGCATCGACGAAAGATATACCAAATCTAAGAAACTCTTTTTTTATCTTTTCAAATTTGAAGATGAGAGAATTTGAACTCCATGCCTTAGAGTCATGCCTAGATTTACTTCTAGGGCTATAATTGCAAAAAAAAAAAAAAAAAAAAAAAAAAAAAAAAAAAGTGTATTACAACATTGAGATTGAATACTTTTCCAAAAAAAAAAAAAAACTCTTTAATTACATGTACTAGAATGAATGTGTTTTAACCCTCGAGAAAGAAATACCGTATACTATAGATTTGGCTCTCTTTATTTAAGTGTCTTGCATATTATTATATATAGACACACGTACAACTAGTCCATTTTCAGACCAAGCAAGCATCAATTATTGATTTTCAAGAAAATAAAAAAAAAAAGCATCAATTATTGATTATCCAATGCCCCTACTTTTACGCTTATTATTTAATATTTGTATATTTAGTAGTAAAGAATATGAGCTATGCCTATACCGTCTATAGAGATAAAGATAGAGATAGAGAAAGGTACAACTTAAAGCCAAACCAAACCATATAGAGATAGATATATTATTGTTATTATTTGCACAATATGCACAAACCTCTCACTTTCTCTCATCCCACTTTTGCTTTTGGTCATGGTCACGAGTCAGAGTTGGACGGTGTCATTTGCCGACGTGGACTGTTCATTGGCGTCAATCCTCTACACTCAGTCACATCATAATCCCTCAAGGTCACTCCCACTTTCTTCCTTCCTTTAACCTTCCTCTTTCAATCCTATTGAACACCATGTTGGTTTTGGCAAATTCTTTTTAATCAGGATGTGCGCGGTTTGTACCGATCTCAAACCGCCAGATTTTTTTAAATTGGATTATTTTGATGTTTTGGGGAAAAGAAAAATATACACTTGGCTGGATCATTCTTTATAAAGAGATTAGATCGAATCGGATTGTTATTTATAATCTTTAATTTTGACTCAAAATAAAAGCGATCTAATTGACCTTTTTAAGTTTTTTATAGGTTTTTTGTGACTTTTTTGTTTCAACTTTTTGTGCCTCCTATATTGTTGGTTGCGTCGTACATATTGACAATTTTAAATGTTTTTAATTCAAATTATATGATACTACTTGAAGATGTCACGCATTAAATTTAGTATGAGAACACATTAGCAAAAATGTTTTTACGATGATGCATGTTCTCCACTTCTCATTGGGCTTTATAACCAATATAGGGTTTGAGATCCACTTTGGATAGTGAGCCTCCCAGATGAAGTCCTTTTTTATCAACTTGTCGAATGAAAAGTGGAGAATATGCGTCGACTTTAGCGACTTGAATAAAACATGTCTAAAGGACAATTTCCCACTTCCACATATAGATTAACCGGTCGACGCTACGACTGGGCATGAGTTCCTAAGCTTCATGGACACCTACTCAGGTTTTAACTAGACTCCCAGGGATCCAACTTACTTCATTACAGACTGAGGACTCTATTGCTATAAGGTAATGTCATTTGGTCTGAAAAATACGGGGGCTACCTATTAAAGGCTCGTCAACAATATGTTCGCCAAGTAGCTCAGAAAAATAATGGAAGTCTATGTTGGCGACATGCTGGTGAAGAGTACAAAGGCCAAGCAGCACGTCGAGCACTTGAGAGAGATGTTCGACATGTTGAGGAAATACCATATGAAGTTGAACCCCTTGAAGAGTGTGTTTAGGGTCGGCTCTGGGAAATTTCTTAGGTTCATGGTTAGCAATAGAGGTGAACCCTGAAAAAATAAAGGCTCTACAAGACATGGAGTTCCCCACAAAACCAAAAGAGGTACAAAAATTGACAGGATGTGTCGTCGTCTTAAACGGGTTCATATCCAAAGCGACGGACAAATGCACACCTTTCTTTGATACGATTAGGGGCAATAAACATTTCGAGTGGACTCAACAATAGGAAGAGGCCTTTTAGAAGCTGAAAAAACATTTGGGTAAGCCTCCAATCCTTTCAAAACCAACTCCAGGTGAAAAGTTAAGCCTCTACCTCTCCATTTCAGAGCATGCAGTGAGTTCAGTGTTAATTAGGGAATAACTGCCAGTTTATTACATGAGTAAGCGGCTTTTAGATGTTGAAACTAGATATCTAGAGATGGGGAAGTTGTCCTTCACCTTAGTAGTGACGTCAAGAAAAATTCACCATTATTTCTATGTGCATACAATAAAGGTGCTGACAAACCATTCTTTAAGGCATGTACTACAAAAGCCTAAGACCTCTGGCGGACTACTAGAATGGCCACTGGAGCTGAGCCAGTTCGACATTGAATACGTGCTGAGGGCTGCAATAAAAGGGCAAACCTTAGCAGATTTTGTGGCAGAATTCTCTCGTAGGCTAGCGACAACGAAGGAGGTAGAGGGTAATAAGGTAACTAGATGGAAGCTTTACGTGGATGGGTACATAAATGAGAGTGGATCGGGGGCAGGAATAATGTTGATGAGCCCAGAAGGCCATAAAATCACAATGGCGATACGCTTCAAGTTTAAGGCATGGAAGAATGAAGCAGAGTATGAGGCATTAATGGATGATTGAGGTTAGCAAACCACTTGAGAGCCGAGGACATAAACATCTACAGTGATTCCCAGCTTGTAGTGAGCCAGGGGCGAGAAAATAGGTCAATATTTGAGAAAGGTAAAAAAGAACTTATAAAGTTTAAAAATTATGAAATGCAACAGGTCCCAAGAGCTAAAAATGTAAACGTCGATACATTGACGAAGTTAGCCTCTTCAAAGGACTCAGAACTGCTAGGGGTCGTCCTCGTAGAAGAACTGCAACGACCTTCCATTGACGAGATGTAGAGATGATCCTGCCAATGCAAGATGGGGAGAACTGGATGACCCCGATCATTGTGTATCTTCTAAATGTTGAGTTGCCAAATGACATGGATGAGACTAGAAAGATTAAGTACAGGGCAGCTAGGTACCTATTGTATGATGGTCTATTATACCGATGAGGCTATTTGACGCCCCTACAATAGTGCCTTGATGATACAGAAGCCAAAGAAGTCCTTTGAGAGATCTATGAGGAGTGTATGGAAATCACATTGGTGGCAATATTTAGCTCTAAGGTTTTGAGGCAATCATACTATTGGCCTACGCTTAAAAAGGACGCGAATCAATACGCTCGGCATTGCGATAAGTGCTAGCATTGTGCCACAATTCCTAAAGCACCCTCGGAGAACCTAACTTTCATTCTTAGCCCATGGCCATTTACCAAATAGGGGATTGACCTGATTGGACCTTTGCACGTGGTGCCTGGAGGTTTCAAATGGGTCGCCGTCGTTGTAGACTATTATACCAAGTGGATTGAAGCAAAAGCTCTTACAACGACGATAGAAGCAGCCTGCATAAGCTTTATCTAGAATCACATATGCAGGTTTGGAGTCCCACATTCTCTCATATTTGATAATGGTAAGCAGTTTAACAACGCAACTACAAGGAAGTTCTTATAGCTTTGTAAAGACTTCTCATCGATGATTCATCCCCAATCAAATGGTCAAGTCGAAGCGGTCAACAAGATCGTAAAGTATACCCTGGAGAAAAAGCTCGATGATTTAAAGGGTAAATGGGCTGAAGAACTTTTAAAGGTTTTATGGGCTTATAGGATGACAAGTCGAACCACTACAGAGGAAACCCCATTTTCCATGACATATGGCATCGAGGTAGTGCTTCCAGTGAAAATTGAGATGCCAACTCTAACAATAGCAGCCTATGACAAAGATGCCAACGTCGAGGTAATGAATGGAGAGCTCGATCTGCTAGAAGAGAAAAGACTCAACTCACAACTTCGACTTGCTGCATATCAACAAAAGATGGCTAAGTATTACAACAAGAAAGTTAAGTAGAGAAGGTTCATCCAGGGGGATCTAGTCTTAAAGAGGGTTACTCAAAGTACCAAACCTAAGAACACTAGCCCCCTGGGCCCTACGTGGGAAGGGCCCTACCGCATAAGAGAAATGTTGCGCCCAGTAACCTATATCTTAAAAAGCTTCGCTGGTAGATGTTGGTTTCCGTAACGATTTCGGATGCGGAAGTGAGAGAGTAGCGGATCGTGTATAACAAAAATTTTCATAAAATTTTAGAGATACTCTATAGATTATATTAATTTATGCACAAATAAATTAAAAACATTAATTTATTTATTAGGAATTCGATTAGGAATTTTACCTAGCAGCTGATTAGGATGATATCTTGAGTTCTTTAACCTCAAACGTACCTTGCTCCAAAGCTAGTTTAGAAAACCAACGTGTTACGCCCCGAAGTCGGGGTTAGTGACGTGGAGGCTTGTTTAGGAGTTAAACGGGATTGGGAGAGTAATTAAACATTTATAATTACAATAATCAAAATCAAAAGTAAAATATTAAAGAAATTTCTAAATGAGCCCCACATTTAGTTGGAAATAAATACAAGAAAGTTACGAGGTCTTTCGCACTTTCTAAAATCGTTCAGGACTTCACCCACAGGATATGCAACATTGTACATACATGAACATGTAAATAACATTACAAACATCAACCACAGTCTAGAATCCAAAGTCCAAAGTTACAGAATTTATAATTCTCACATTTGTACACCATGAGGATGAATACAATCCTCTCTTAACTGGATGGTAGCAACTAACTCAGCTACTCCGCACTACTCTTAGAGTCGCTTGGGAGGGGTTTAATATTTATAAAATAAATAAAACGTGAGCAGAAGGCCCTGTAGGATGTATTTTGAAATAACTTTATAAACAAATAAATAAATGAGTAAGTAAGTAAATAAATAAATGAATAAGTAAATAAGACATTCAGTTCCAATACAACAGCCGGAACCTAACATCTTTTTTTCTGAAAGGAAATATAACTGAAAATCTCTGTATTACAGGCATCAGCAAGTAATTTATACTATGATAAATTACTTACATAACCACAAGCACAAGCCTTATCACCCCCGGGCCAGATTTCGGGTTCTGCCCCCAAGGATACACTCTCCATATCCTATCTAGGCCATCAGTCGATTTACCGATTCATAAGATCTTTTATCTTAAGAAATCATTCATTAAACTTTCTGAAATAGTTCATTATAATTCCAATAGCTAAAATCAAGCTATTGTTTTTAAATTGCTTTTCTTTCACAAACATGCCCTTTCTTTAAAACATTTGTAAGGCCAAAACTCTTTTGAAATCAGGCTAACAAAGAAAGATGTAAGAAATCCTACCTTACAAATATCAAACATGTGGCTAGCGTTATTCTATTCTAGCTTTCGCTTCCTCAAAGACCTCAATCCGAGTCCTTAACTAGTACTAATACAAAACAACACTTTAGGATCCGATCCGCATTCCTAAAGCAATTTCAATCTCAATTATATCCTTTGACTTCCTATTAGTGTGCCTTAATAGAATTTCAAGTTTCATAAACCATTTCATGTTTCAAATCATCATTCTAAGGGTTTTGATCTCAAAACATGGATTAAAGATGCTAATCTATTCACTTTAGATCCCCGAATGAAGCTAATTTGGGTTCTCCTCAAAAACTGAGGTCAAAACAGCATTTTTCAGGCAAAAGAGGGTCAAATCCTTGTACACCGATCGACCGGTGACAGAGCAGTGCAACACCACCGGTTGATCGGTAGTGTGCAATTCGGTCGACCGCACAGGTCGACCTGATGGACTGCAATCCAGTCGACCGCATAGGTCGACTGGTGGAGAACAGCAAGGCGAGGAAACTCACCAAATCAGTCTGAAAACCTGCAATCTGAGTTCGAATTTGAAATATTTCAAGGGGAGACAACTAAATCCAAGTTCTAGTTACTAAATCAAGTCCATAGAACCAAAAATCCCTAATTTCTACCACAATTTTACTCAAAATCCATAAAAATCCATTTCGAACCAAAATTAGGTTTTCTAATAAACAAATCCAAGATTCAAGAGATGCTTTTTTAGAAATCTTACCTCAAATCCTTCTCTTGACGTTGAAAACTTCTTGAAATTCTTCTTTGGTTCAAAATTTGGTTGATTTGAAGCAAAAACGGGAGAGAGAGTGTGAGAACGAGAGAGATGAGAGAGAGAGTGAGGTGCACGGGGAAAGTAAGGAAAAAGGAAAAGAAGAAAAGAAAAAGGAAAAGAAAAAGAAAAAGAAAACAGGTATCCAAAGATTAAAGATAGTCCAAGAAATGTGTTTACATACACTTCTGGAGTAAAAATATAAATACTTAAAATATTTAAATACGTTAGAATTATTTAAATTTACATGCCAGAAACATTTATTAATCAATAATTAATTAATTAAACCAGATTACGCATACTAATAAATCTTAATTAAACCTTAATTAATCTCGTTTCATTCTCCGAGGTGTTACACAAAGTCTTCCTCGTCCATTCCTAGAATCCATGAAGACGTGTGTGAGCACACCTGAGATAAAAATAGGATTAGCAATAAAACACTCGAATTTTCTACAAACACTAATGCATGCACGATGTGGAATTTTTGGAGAAAATTTTTCCTTCCCACTCTATGAATAATTTCAGCCACTATGTTTTTAAGAGAGGAAAATTGTGTCTCACAATTTTCTAAAAGTAGTCATACTATCAGAAGGAGTCTAATCCTTATCTCTAAGATAAAACTTATCAATTATCTCCCATTTGAATTTAGAATAAAATCTCCCACTCCTTATCCAAGTATGGCCGGCCACATTAAGGGATAAAATCCCTGTGGTAGGCGCCAATACCTAATAGGGAAGGAAGAAAAAATCTTCATTTATCTTGTAGTCTAATTTTTTTAACTCAAATTCAAATTCAAATTTAAGTCAAACTTAAATCAATTGAATTTCAAATTGAACAACTTATCAAATAAGCTAATTTGATAACTATGAGAGCAAGCAATTTGAATTCCAAAAGGATTCACACTTTGCTGTGCGTTTACACTATGTGAACACCTTCACATAAGTGATCCAAAATTTAAATTTAAATTTAAATATTCACATTATTTAATTTATAGTTAATTCTCAATTAATTATCCTTGAGTGTTTTATTTTGGAGTTCCGTAATTATAAAATTTCCATTTTGCCCTTTGTGTCTTTTAGAATTACAAGGACGACATGGAGACTTATGAACTTATAATTCTAAGCTCCAATAAAATTAATAATTAATCAAACACTTTAATTAATTAATTAATTCTATTAATTCTAATAGTTACTCCACTATAAACTTGGAATTGCACTCTCGTAATTATAGACATAAGTTACTTCTAAACTGTGAAATGTCCATTTAGTATAGCCATTGCATATAGATCAAACCTCCATAAATAATTTATAATTAGAGTTTGGTAAAATCCATTAACCTCTCTAATTATATCTTTATCCTTGAATACCATTGATTATCTAATGGATAGTGATTCATAAAAAATATTCATGAATCATAGCGCTCTTACTAATCCAAGTATTGAATCAACACTGCAAGGGAATTATTTATCAACTTCTTTTTCAAGAAGGAATGGATTTCATCTCGTCTAATAACATTTCTGTCTACCTACATCATCATGTCTCTAAAATATAAGCAATAAGATTCAGGATCTCAGAATCCGTACTAAGTAAATCAAAAGACATAAATCTATAAATAGGAGTCTGCTAAGAACTCACGATTAAGATCGTTCCATATATGACCATCGATATACTCAATTAGAATTTCTATACTCAACAGAAATTATTAGAAATTCATATTATGTCTTTGTCCCTGTTCCACATAATCTCATTATGCGTAATACACTCATTCAATATCTCGTCATATTAACAGTGCGGATAACATCGTTCCATTCTAAATGAGAATGACATGTATTAGTAATATTTTAATTAAAGATTCTAAACTTTAATTAAATTCATTACGAACATCATTTTTTTATAATTATCCTTAAACATTGCCCTCTTACATATAACACTTATATACAATATTTAAGGTCACATAAATAACGATAGAATTTTTATTAACATTCATAAAATATTCATAAATATATGCACATAAAATGATGAATAAACTCTTTTATTAAATAATTAATAAATATCATATTACATCTCATGCTTCTAGGACACCATTACCAATAGCAGAAAAGTTCAGCACCCATTGAATACTGAGCAATTGAAGCTCTATTATCAATAGCCTAATTTGTTTAAGTCTTTAGTATACCGTTTTATTATTTTTGGCTATCTTGTTATGTTATTTTTTCAGGATTAATAATGTTAAAAGGTTTATTCATGTTGCATCTAATTTTCTATGTGTATATTCTACAATTCCTCAAAGAAATTGACGCCCAAAACAAACGTGTCTATGTCTAAACCAAGGTTTAACTATAGACATGGGGGCAAGAAAGGGTCTACAGACCATATTAAACTGCCCTACGCTCTACGCTACCCTCTACGCACAACAAAAATCTGCTCTGGGCTATGTAATAATCTACAAATCTAAGTTTAAAAATTTCAAAATGGTGAAATAATGCTAGGTAAGCAAATGCCAATTAAGTTAAAAAAAACTTACACCGCTGATTCCTTAAAGGAAGGGAGACAGTAATACTTGGTAAATTTCAAGAAAAGAAAATCCCAATTTTGAAGCCCCAAGGGGTATGAAAGCCAAGAGATCCTTCAAGGCCCTAAGAGATCCTTCAAGGAGGTGAGGCTAACAAAAAATAAAAACGTGTTTGAATAATGAAGGTGTATACAGCAAAATATTTAGAAAAAATAAGAAACATGGTGCAATCATGTTTTATAAAAGCATTCGACCATTTTAAAAGAGCAAAATATCCATAAAAAGGTACGCATTGCATCAATAAAGTAAATAAAGCATTCATTCATTTGCAGCAATTGGTTAAAAAAGGTGTTTCATTAACAAAGTAAGTGAAGATTTGAGCTGACGATCCATTGTCTTAAGGTTACAACCCAAAAAAAAGTATTAAAAAAAAGGTCTCAAAAGAGAGAAGCAGCTCTTCAAGCTTCGGCGCCCCCATTGTTATCATTTCCCTGGTCATCCACAGGAGATTCTTCATTATCAGCAGGGGGAGAATGACCATAAAGGAAACTCAGCTCCCATTTGGGATGATGATTCTTAATGAGCTTGACAATTTGGCTCCTAGCGGATTGAAGATCCTTGGTCCTTAAATTCATCTGAGAACTTGAAGTCCTCGACGGTCTTAGCGCAGATCTCCTCGCGACTCTTACCATAGTCCTTCAAAGCAAGATATTCCTCTAGGGTCTCAGTGCAGATATCCTCGTATTTCTTGCCAAAGTCCTTCGAAGCAAGATACTCCTCGACCGATGTGCCAACAGTCTCTTTCTTCCCCATCTCGTATCCCTCCAATCTTTCCTTGTCGAGATACTTATCCTTGGCCTCCTCCACTTATTTTTTAACCTTCTTCGGCTCTTCCAAAAGGTCCTTCGTCTTCTAAGCCTCATCCGCATAGGCTTCCTTAGCCTAATCCTTCTCCTCCGCGTTGGTCTTTGAGGTGAGTCTTTCCGCATCGAGGAGAGCCTGAAGGTTCACCTCGGTTTGGTCAATCTCATTACACCGACCTTTGACTTTAGCTAAGTCAATCAGGTTGTGGAGAAAGAGAACAAGGGCCTACAAAAGTGAGCTAAGAAATTAGAAGATGCTTAGAATAAGAAGAGTATTAGAGGTTAAAATGGAAAAGGTCGAGGCTTACATGAATCTGGTAGGATATCTGTGACGACCCTTACTTTTGGTCATCATTACAACGTTCATACGTAACTCATTTCTTAACTTCTATCCTTCCTAAACTATAAACTCCTAACATTTAGGCTCACTTTTTTTCCTTCAATAGTAAAATAAATAGTATATGCCTTGTCGAAATAAAACTTCAAAATCAGTTCCTAAACATGGTCATACATTTTATCTATCCTTCACATACCATCATAATTCATAGGCCATTATTATAATAGCCTTTTAAGTACATCAGCATACCTTGTAACTTGAGGTTGCTAAGCATAATCTCATAGTCTCATAAACTTTACATTCATTACATAACTCACTTACTCTTACATCCATAGATACAATTTACTTTACACACATATTGCAGCATTTTCAAACCTGTAGTGCGTCCATCACCCAGTTGCCCACATCCCACGCTGCATCCTCTATGCACACCCAGCAACAAGTTTCAGTAGCCAGTGCCTTACCTAAGCTTCGAACAAACTTAATGAGCTTTCACTCAGCAAGTAACAGTAAGCCCTAATAAATGCAGCCAATTATACACACCCATATATGCATCCTCGTCATACATTCTGATGTACTCTCTACACCTAAAACGTTAATGTTTTATGCATTTTTTTCTTCTTTCATTTCATACTTCATTCAATTTTTGTTCTTGTGTCGTTCCTATTATTTTCTAACATTCCAAAGACTTCCGTAACTTTTACATCTTCCGTTCTTGCATTGTTTGTTTTCATAG
The DNA here is from genome assembly GCF_000414095.1 of Morus notabilis. Taxonomy (NCBI): domain Eukaryota; kingdom Viridiplantae; phylum Streptophyta; class Magnoliopsida; order Rosales; family Moraceae; genus Morus; species Morus notabilis. The sequence goes on along the minus strand of NW_010359286.1, from coordinate 266,281 downwards.
CTTTTACTTCTTATGAGCCCCACCTTGTTGTACCGTTGCGTACATTCTTAATGAAGGGTGGAGGATCTACCCAAAATAACCAACTCACTCATGATTTTATAATAACCTCCCTTGCAGAGGCCGGTACAAACAATTTTAGGCCTCGTTCATTTCACCGATTCGAGTTTTTAGTTCTAGGTTTCTTTACTTAAAAGCTCTCAGAAAATGTCACATCTAACTTTTTATCTTACAGTTAAAAGCTCTCAGAAAATGTCACATCGCAGCTCGAATTGAAAACTCAAATCTGCGAAGTGAACGAGTCCTTAGTTTTTTCTTTTCTTTTATCATCTTTTCTTTGTACATCATCTTACTATCATCTTTTCTTATTATGAGAGTAATTTTAATCTTGTTTTTCTTTTTTACGCATTGCTATCAATTTCCTATGAAATTGACTTTTCGTAAAAGTTTGACTTTTTTGTTGATTTTGTTCTAAACTTAGACTTTGTCACAAATCAAAATTCTATGTCTTTGAGTCTATATGAACATTCATCACGTCACAAAATATTCAAAAGCATCATTTACATTCTAACATACATAGATATTACAATATGCACATTTTTGTGCAACACGAAGGAATAAGTCATTCGTGTCATAGTCAAGAAAACCTATTGATACTTACAAAAGTTCTGCTAACGTTGCGACCTTCGAGTCACCTGAAACTTTTCGACTTCGATCATCTACCAATCCTATTATATACATTTCCGATCGTTAGATTCAAAATCTAATATCAATAATTGCAATAGAATTTAACTCGAAAAGGTCTACAATTCTTATATTTGATATCTAGATCAAAATATTTCTTATCTCAACATCATGCTCCAAACTCGTGCATATTCGACCAACAATCACTGTCTTAGACTTGTTTGGGAAATTAGCCCGAAACTAGCATCTATAAGTCATTTTTGAGAAAAATTCTATTTCATAAAAGTTGTTCAGAACTAAATTTCCTACAACTTGGTGCTGGTCAGTTTTTGAAACTAAGCATTTATCTTAGTTTCCTAGCCCAAAATAGCACCGGATTCTAATTTTCAGGTCAATAAACTAGTTTTCAGTTTTGGTCCGAAACTGAGAATTTTCATCGTTTTAGGTTTCTATACATCTCTGACATTTGAATCAACTTACTTTATACATCTTAATCATCCTATTCTTTATGAAACCAGTTCTAGTTCAAATTCTCAAATTAAATTTTGGCAGAGTTTCGCCTAATTTTCTGTGTTTCCTGAGCTAACCATAACTCATTTTATCCGTTGTTTCAACCTCTAAGCACAAACCATAATCTTTCTCATTCAATTTTTATCAGCATAAACATCATAACTCTAGGGTTTCATCCAAATTCTCACAAGAATTCTCCATAACCAAAAATTTAACCTCTAAACATTCAGTTTTTTCGGTACCATAACCAAAAGTCAATAATCATTCTTAGAAAACAATTTCCATGTTCTTTACTATTCATAGACGTGCAGCCATGGCAGAAAAGATGGTGAGAAATTAAAATTTTACCTTAGAAAAATGAAGAGACAACCACAGAGACACTAATCCACGGTGGTTTTTGTCAGTTTTCACTTAGAACTTGTTTTCTCTCACTTTGGGTGAATTTTTTTTCTTCTTCTCTTTTTGGCTGATGCTCTCTGATTTTTGGTATGAAAATGAGCATTTTTCTTGCATTTTTCTCTTATAAAAACCGGACCTAAAAAGAAGGATGGACTAAAATGCAATTTTGGCCTTTCCTAGGGTTCTTTTTTGCAAAATTCACTAAAAATATCTTTTTCTTTTCTTCTTCTTTAAGTTGGCCGGCCACCTCCTCCTTTCCACATGTTTCCATCTCAGCCCTTCATCTATTAATCACTTTTAGTCCCAACCATTCATTATTTTAGTGATTATTTTGTTTCGGTTCAATTTAATTCCTATCGTGTGCGCGTTTTACCCATATTTTCCGGACAGTTGGTCAACTTGGTCAACTTTACTCAACCTTGACTAACTTTTCAACAATGACCAATTGGTTGACTCTTAGTGAACAAATTTTGACTCGATCAACCCAAACCAGTCGAAAACCCTTATTTTCTCAGTTCAGCCTTCTGAACCCCTTTTTCGTCCGATTTTCGTCCTGATTGTTTTTGAAACCCAAGAATTGATGTTTTTCAATTCCTTTTCATTCCTTAAACTTAACATTCATGTGTTTGTCCTCTCATGGGATTAACACAACATTCTAAACGTCTTTCTTGATTACAATTTGAAATTTGAAAACTACGTCATAGTTCAGAAATTTTTAACTTTTAGCTTATACTTTGCTATTCAATAATAATATCAACAAATACTTATCATAAAAGTATTCATATTTATATTACAGATAATTCCAGGAAATTTCATCTTATATAATAATTTCTCCGATAAATTTCCCAGTCATGACAATATCTGCTTTCGTTAGAGGTCGAAGATATGGGACTTGCTAGTGGCAACCCAATGTCGATCAAAAAATGATTCATAGAGAACCTAAAAGACAAGAGAGAATCGAGGAGGAAGGTCTAGCGCTGCCTCAATCTGGGCATCTGTAATGCTGGGACAAGAAAGTTTGAATTTTTAACCTTTGCTGCCAGGAGGAATAAGCGATCTTTAGGAAGAGGACCCTCTGGAATATGGACAATGGGAACTGAAGAGTCATCTACCATAGGCGTCTTATCTCTCCTTTGCCTCTTAGCCCTTGACGCCCTAGCAGCGGATTCATTTACTGGCTTAGGAGCCTTCCTTTGTTAAGTAGTGGAGGAAGATCCCCTTTGCCTTTTCCTTCCTTGGTTTTCCACCAAGATTAGGGAGCTGAAGGTTCAAAGTGGCCATTTCGGCAAAAACAAGTAGAGGGCTAAATTAAAAATCAAGGCAAGTTAACAAGATAGGCGATCGAAAGAAGACGAACCTTTTGGGCTAAGGTTGAAGAATTATTGGATTGCTTGAAGGTCTTTGGGATCTAGAAGAGACAACAAAAGGCTCGATTCCTTCAGATTTTCCTTGGTTAAAAGGGTATCAATATGACGACCAGTCTTAGGGAGTTGGAAAGCTGACAAAACCCTCTCCTTCCGATTCCCAAATAATTTTGGGTTGCCTTAACACTTTGTGTAAATATCAAAGAAAGAATAGAACGTTAGGAAAAAGAACATGAACGCAAGTGTGAAGAGCATGCAACAACTAGTACCGGTAGAGCACTCACTTAATCGCCCAAAGGAAGTTTGGACCCATCGGTGTCGGGGTCTGCAATCAGCAGGGTGGGGTCGTACCTACCATTGATTATGAAGAACATGGGCTTCCATTAATGGGACGACGAGGGAACCCCTTCTATTAATTTACCAAGAATGGGTTTGGATTGCCTGTTACTTCCTTAGAAATACCACCCTTCACTTTTTACAACGCGGCAGAGCTTATATACATACAAAAACTCATCTAGCAATAACTCCAAGTCAAACCGTTGATGCCATAAGACCCACATCCCGGCAAAGCAGTACCAGAAATTGGGAGCTAGTTGGGTAAGAGAAATGCCATGAAGCTAGTTGTGTCTCCTATATAGTTGGCTACGTTGTCCATATTGACAATTTTAAATGTTTTTAATTCAAATTATATGATACTACTTGAAGATCTCACGCATTAAATTTAATACGAGAACACATTAATAAGAATGTTTGTATGTTTGCAAGTATATTTCTTTTTACACGTATTCATTTTCGATTAAACCGATATCATTACTTAATCAGTAAATTTTACAAAATTTAAAGTCCTTTTTTCAAACTATAATTATTGTAGGGTAAAACGCCGAATCCTAAATTAAACATTGCATGGGGCCCACATGTCATGAATAAGAGTATTAAACGTTCAATGATAGCTCAGCCCTAGTTGCGACGTTAGCGGGCAACTCTCTCAGGAGCAAACCACTAGAAAGAGGTGTCAGACATACGAAAGAGGTCGACTGTTCTGGAAAGATAGAAGACGACATGAGATGGACCGTACCTGCAATTGTAGGTGAAGATGGTTCTGGGAGCGTTTACGATGTCGAGGCTACGAAAGACGTGAGATTCACGAGATTAGCTCGAGGATTTGTTATTTGTAATTCAAATATATGAAATTTGAATAAGGGAATCGTCCTAATTGATTGTAATCTCTATCTTTTGGGAAACTATACCAAAAGATAAGGAAAATATTCCCGAATTAAATAGGGAAACAATGGGCGCATTTGAAACTCGTTCCAAAATGATTTCGTTTTTTGTATGAAAATGAAAATGAAAATGTTTTCAATCTCAGATAGAAATCCTTTTTAAAAATGCCTTTGGTAGTTTTATTAGGAGATTGTTTGCAGTATAAAAAACCCATTAATGTCTATATTTCTCTCTCTTCAAATTATTTTTAAAAATGCATTTGGTAGTTTTATTAAGAAATTGTTTGCAGCATAAAAAACCCATTAATGTCTCTATTTCTCTCTCTGCTCGAGAGAGAATAAAACGAAAATAAAAAATGAAAAACGGCTAAAAGTCATTTTCATTTCTCTCTCATTTTACACTAAACCAAAAAATCATTTTCATTTCTTTTTTTTTGTATCTATTGCGCCAAACGCCGTTTTGGAAACGTTTTTTATTTTTTCTTTCTCAAAAAATGTGAAAAATAAAAACGGAATCAATTCCAAACACGGCCAATAAATTTCCTCTCTTCCCCATAGTGGACGTAGCCCTCAAATTGTGGATGCACCACTATAATTCTCGTATGTTCTTACTGTTTTATTGCTTTTAATTGTGTTTTAGATTATTAAATTCGCACAAACCGTTTACACGTTGTTTGTTTTAAAGGTTCGTTAATCGTTCTGAATTATGGTTCTTAATTCTCTACAATATTTTTATCTCACAAAAAATTTAAATTTTCAAAATTAGAAATATGAATCATAATTTTATATTCATAAACTAAACATTCCATTAGAAGTTATTATTTTGTTAACAAATTTTCAACGTTAACAATAATTGTATATTAAATCTACCAAAATCAACGCCTGTAATTTTCTTCAAGGAACTATTCCATACAAAAGCCAATAAAAGCAAAATTAATCTCCAACTCTGCCACATAAGAATCTTCTCTTTTTTCAAAACCAAAAGAGTATTTTTCTGATCCATAAAGTACAACCACTCATTGTACGCAAAAAAGCGAGCTCACGGTAGACCGAATCCACAGGATCTCTCTCTCGCTCTCTCTGTCTCCCTCTCTCTCTCTCTCTCGCTCTCTCTGTCTCCCTCTCTCTCTCTCTCTCCCTCTCTCTGTCTCCCTCTCTCTCTCTCTCTCGCTCTCTCTGTCTCCCTCTCTCTCTCTTTCTCCCCCTTCTTCACGAGCTTCGTTTTCTGATATAAAATTTGTCTCCGACAGCTTTCGAATTTTCAAACTCTCTCTTTCTCTCTCTTACTCTTTCTCTCTCTAAAAGACCTCGAATTCTTCTCTAACCATATCCGACTGGAAGAATCTCCCCAAAAAATTCTTTCTTTTGGTGTTTTGATTTGAATTTCGCTCATTTTCTCGAGAAAACACTTTCTCGGTCTGGAAAAGTTCGGGACTTTCGGGAGTTTCGTGAAGCTCAGAGGCTGTTTCTTTCGGTTTCGGTTTTTTTCTCTGTTCGACATGTCCGAGGAGGTTTTGACTTTTGAAGCTCGCAACGATCCGCGAAGATGATCTCCGGTATTGGTTGCGTGTGACTGTTTGGTCTCCAATGGTGATTGCCTTTTCTTGAGCTCCGTTGGCTTCTAGGGTTTCTGTGTGGTGAGTTTCTTCTTATATGGAGGTTTAATTAGGGTTTTTGGGTAAGCGATTATCCGGTTATTTCTTTGTTCATTTCCGCTTTTGAAGCTTTAATCTTTGTAATTTTCATTTTAGGTCATCGGATATTTGGCTTTGTTTTAATTTTTTAAAAAACTTTTTTTGAATTTTTTTCTTATAACAAGCTAGGTTTGGACTTGAATAGCTTGTCAGAACTGGGAATTTTCATCATTGGAAGAGTGATTGGATCAGGGAAGCTGAGGTATAGTTATTATATAGTTCAAACGTTGTAAAGTTTGGAACTTTTTTTTTTCAATGAATGTTATACTTGGAGCTTATTCTGTTGCCTAGTGAAAAATTGAAAATTGCATTTAGTTCCATTATAGGTTCTTGGATTTCGGTTATTCGACCGGAAATAACGAAATTCTTGAGCAAAGGTCTTGAAGAGGAATGTTCGGTTTTTATGTGATCAGAATCATCAAAAATGTTTCCCATGTAATGAATTATTGGTTCCATTGGTTGGTGGTTCTTTTATCTGAGAAAAGTTAGGTTTGGTAGTTATTCATGTCGTTTTCATATTTGTTACATGTAAAGCAATGACATGATTTTCTGCAGGAATGTAAGGAATTTTGATGTCCTATTGGGTCCTCTGCAAATAAGAGAATTTGGAAATTGGGGTGTTAATTAAGTTCCCATTAGTGTTAAGTCTTTTTATTTAAGTAGTAATCCGTGATTAAAATCCCATAATTTGGATTACAGAGAAGTGTGGATTTTCATGAGGTTTACTATTTGGATTTAGAAGTTGCTTAAGGCAAAGAGTGGAAATAGAATTTTGTTTTCTGCCGGCTTGATTACGTGGGAGCTGGGACCACATACTTGGTTAACTGAATTCAAGCATCTTTGAACGTATGCTAATCATGTCGTTCTCATATTTGTCTCGTCCTTGCTGTATGTGTTTCCAAAAATAGTTCATTTGATGGTTCAACAGGTTGAATTGTATATTTAACAAATAAACCAGTATGGTTGCAAAAGGGCGTTCAAGTACGTCAGAGTCTCCTAATCCCAAGGCAGAGGTGGGAGAGATAGACACCAGGGCACCTTTTCAATCTGTTAAAGATGCGGTCACGCTATTCGGTGAAGGAGCATTCTCCGGAGAGAAACCTGCTATTAGGAAGCCAAAACCTTATTCTGCAGAGGTAGTTTCAGTGACATGATTAATTTATTAATGCAGTCGGCTAGTTATTTCTTTATTCAGTTTGAATCTTTTCAATTGATAAGCATTCTTCATTTTGAGCCAACAGGTGCTGCAGAAATATTTTTCCTCCAAAGTACTTTAATTATTACCTACTTTTGGGATGCTAGTGTGTGAAGCCAAATTCATTCATTTATTTATTTTGGATTAAATGCAGAGGGTGTTGGCAAAAGAGACGCAGCTTCACCTGGCCCAGAAAGAATTGAACAAGCTGAAAGAACAACTAAAGAGTGCCGAAACAACAAAATCAGAAGCACTTTCAGAGCTTGAAAGGGCCAAAGCAGCAATCAACGATCTCAATAACAAGCTGAAATCTCTAAATGAATCCAAGGGATCGGCAGTCAAGGCAATAGAAGCTGCAAAAAGTCAGGCAAAGCAATTTGAAGAAGCAAATAGTTCTAGCCTTCCCGGTGCTGATGGTGCCTGGAAACATGACTTAGAAACGGCAAGAGCACAGTATACTACTGTAATTAGTGAACTTGATGCGGCAAAGCAAGAATTACGGAAACTTCGACAGGATTGTGATTTGTCGTTGGAAGCAAAAGATGCTGCCTTCAAGCAAGAAGCAGAAGCCAAAGATGCAGCCAAAGCAAATGTGGAGAGAGTTGGTGAACTCTCTAAAGAAATTTCAGCTGTGCAGGAATCAATCGGGCAAGTTAAGCTTGCATCTCTGCATGCCCAACAGGAGCAAGCCAAGATATTTGCTGAAAAAGATGTCCTGAGGCAGTCACACAAATCCACACTGGAGGAGTCGGCTAAAAAATTAGATGTCTTGAAAAAAGAGTTTGATCCAGAACTTTCCAGAAATCTTGAAGCACAGCTTGCTGAAACATTGAATGAAATTGGAGCTATGCAAAAGCAAATGGAGAACGCAAAGGCTTCCGATCTAGAGTCTGTGAGAACTGTCACTTCCGAGCTCGATGATGCAAAAGGCTCATTACAGAAAGTTGCAGAAGAGGAAAGCTCACTAAGAAGCTTGGTTGAGGCTCTTAAGGTGGAACTGGAGAATGTAAAGAAAGAGCATTCTGAACTGAAGGAAAAAGAAGCAGAAACAGAATCCATTGCCGGTAATCTGCATGTTAAACTTCGGAAAAGTAAATCTGAGCTTGAAGCCTGCCTTGTAGAAGAGTCCAAAACAAGAGGTGCTTGTGATGAAATGATATCGACATTGAACCAGTTATCGCTAGAAACTGAAAATGCGCGTCGAGAAGCGGAAGAAATGAAATCTAAAGCAGAGGAATTGAAGAAGGAAGCGGAAGCCACAAAAATTGCAGTGCAAGAAGCAGAGCAGCAGCTAAAAATTGCTTTGGAAGAAGCTGAGGAAGCTAAAGCGGCGGAGGAAAGAGCAGTTGATCAGATTAAGGCCTTATCTGAGCAAACTAATGCCGCCCGCACCTCAATTTCCGAGTCTGGTGCCAATATCACAATATCAAGGGATGAGTTTGAGTCTTTGAGCCGCAAAGTTGAGGAATCCGACAAATTGGCTGACATGAAAGTGGCTGCTGCCATGGCTCAGGTGGAAGCCGTGAGAGCTAGCGAAAACGAGGCCCTGAAGAGGTTAGAGTTAGCCCAGAAAGAGATTGAAGACATGAAGGCTGCTACGGAGGAGGCTTTGAAAAGAGCGGCAATGGCTGAAGCCGCCAAGAAAGCGGTGGAGGGGGAGCTAAGAAGGTGGCGGGAACGCGAGCAAAAGAAGGCGGCCGAAGCTGCATCTCGTATATTAGCAGAGGCAGAGGTCTCAGTAGAGTCATCCCCACGCCACTACAAAGTTCAAAAGCCGAACCCTCAGACCAAAGTTATCGACACAAAGAAGCTGGAGAAGGAGAAACCCTCCATTTCGAAGAAGGCGCTCTTGCCTAATCTTAGTGGCATCTTCAACAGAAAAAAGAACCAAATCGAGGGCGGGTCGCCTTCCTATCTCCCTGGTGAGAAACCCCTGTGATGTTTTGTTCTTACAAATACCTTCCTTTATATGAGATTGCGAATGAATGGTCGAGACAGGAAAAAAAAAGATAAACTTTTGTTTGTGTCTGCAGTTTAAACGTTTGCTGTCAAAAAAAAAAAAAAATGTATTATCTTGTCTGTTTGCGCTGGGAAAAGTGGATGGTCAAAAGGGTGAGCTTTGAAGCAATTGCGTTAATGGGGTAGTGTGATTTTTTGTATATGAGACAGTTTGTAGATTATCGACTGAAAATTCCCTGTAGACGTGAGAAATTCTTCCCCTATATTGGTCATTCAGTTGTCTTTGCGCCAGTTACTTTTGTTTGTGAAAAACGTGTCAAAATGACGACCACTTTGAGTAGTTACCAAGTCACCATGTGGGGACTCAGTAGTGGCCCGTTTGGTCTCATCCCAACATAAACTTTGAACAAAAATTTAAGGGTTTATTTTTTGACAACTCAAACTTTTTTATCATAGTATTTTTTATTATAAAAATTTAAATTTAATGTTTTGGCGCAAAAAAATTTAAGTTTTGATTTAAATTGTGAAAAAAAAACACAACTCCGTAGAGAAAACGTTATAGAAACAAATTTAAAATTTCATTCAAGCATATAAAGTTTCCATGCTTGAGAGTTGAGATCGAAGATAACTGATGCAGCGGAATGGACAGGATGATGTTTTACCGGCCTAACCCGGAGGGAGAATTTCTAAATCCACGTAAGGAAACTTCACAAAGGGAAAATTCTTAAATTGAAGAGGAAACTCAACTTTAATTCAATTATCAAATTTTCAAGTTTTCCTAATCCGTAAACTATTTATAGCTCACACATAGAAAATGATAACAAATTAATAATTACAATAGACGATGACTAATAACAAATCATAGCTAATTTAATAAATGATAATACAACTAAAATAAACTACTATTATATCTAAAACTCTCTACATTAATAACCAAACTTGCTCTTTTAGGTAGTTGTGCAGAAATGATTAAAGATGAAGATCTTGTTGGCAAAATTATATGGTGGGGGAAAAAATAATATTTTACTGGTATTACAAGGCCTTGAATCGTCAGAATTTTTGTAAAATGTTGGGCTTACTCTTTTGGAGTTTAATTGAGTATAATTTTTGAGTTGAATTTGAGTTATAACTTGAGTTAAACTTGTAACTTGAGTTTGTGCTTGGTTGTATACATTTGAGTTATGGTTTGAGATAAGAATTTTTTTGAGTTTGTGTTTGAGTGAGTCAAAACTTGAATTTATATTTAGATAGTATTTTAATAAAAACTTAATGCTGATGAAAAATTTTAATAGGGTATATGGGTCGGGTTTTATTCGTCTTTTCATTGTTAATACATAGAAAAAAAAATCATCTCAATCAAAATTAAAACGAAAAAGTTATAATATTTTTAAGAATAGAAAAAATACTGTTCATTAATTTGAGTTCGAGTTTCTGAACTCGAGTTGAAGGGAAAACTTGAACTCGAGTTTTAGTCATAAACTCGAGTTTAAACTTAAAAGAACATGAACTCGAATAAAATTATAACTCGAGTTACATTTTTTTTAGTTTTTCGCTCAAAAGAACAATCCTAAAACTTTTGAGTTTTTCTTGATACAACTCTATTATGTTGTGTCCTCTATTATGTTGTGTCCGTTGCAAGATAAAATATATTATTATTCAATATATTTAATATTATTATTTATTCAATATATTATTAATTTAAATATTATTACATGTTTTTAAAAATTAAACCACCAAATGCAGTTTCAGTTTTTTTTTAAAACTGAAATCAATCTCTGAATAAAACTACCAAACGTATTTTAAAAATAATTCCAAAATGAAAATGAAAACGTTTTCATTTCTATTTTCATACCGAAAATAAAATTATTTTAGAACCAATTTCAAACGCACCATGTAAGTTTTGTTCACCAACTTGTGTTGGATTTTTCATCATCTCTTTTTCTGAGTAGTCAACTATCGAAATGTCATTTCATGAAAATAACAATCGAATTTCGAATGCGTATGAGAAACTGAACTTATTATGTGATCCTACTCATCTCTTACATTACTACTTTAATCCAAAAGTTGACCAATAATCAAACTTAATGAGATACTCGTTCTTCAGGAATTATAGTAAAAAAAAAAAATTATGAAACTAAAATAAATAAATAACAGATTTTAAAATATTTATAGTAAATATTAGCAAAAAACTTTTTACTACGTATTTACTGTTTTTACTCCATTCTTCCTTAATTCTTTTGTTAATTTATAAATTAGAAAACTTATATAGTCGGGATGCCCTGTATATCTGCTACATAAACGCGTTTAAGTTCAATTTATTGAACATGTGTAAGAATTCAGATTAATATATATATATATATATATGTATATGTATGAGTGTAGTTTTAATGTTTACTTTATTAGTTGTCGATCAATAAGCATCACTAATTTAATTATTAAATGTTGATTCGACGATCGTAATAAATTAAATAATTGATCACTAATTTAATTATTAAATGTTGATTTGACGATTATAATAATTAAATAATTAATTAAAAAATTATGATAATTAATAAAATTAAATTTTTATCACGTCGTTATTAAATTTTTATATTTAATAGTAACTATTAAAAAAAATGTGACCATTAAAAACTCGTATATATACTGAATATCCATAAGACAAATTTTGATACAAATTTTTACTTTTAAAAACAAATAGCTATCTGCATTTTTTTTAAAGTTTTTAGAGTAAAAATCTCCTCAAAATTATAAATAAATAAAAAAGTAGATTTAAGACTCACGCACAGACCAGTTCAACAATTTTCTTTAAAATTATTATTACTTTTAACAAATTTAATTCCCATATTTATAAATTTATAAACATAAAAGAATAAAAAATAAAGACAAACAAAGAACAGCTAAGAACTCTCTCTCACTCACTCACACACACTCTCTATCCTCCCCAGTTCTTCATTTCCCATACCACCGGAACTTCCTCTCGCTCTCTCCCTCTCTCTCTCTCTCTCTCTCTCTCTCTCTCTCTTAATCCATGGCTGCCAGCAGCAGAGACGACCCTTTGGCCTTCACAAATCCATCAATATCATCGTCTTCCTCCCCCATCACCGTCTCCTCTGCCGACCCTCTCGACAGCTACCTCAACGACCGCGACAGCGCCGCCGCCTCCGGAAGCTTCCAGAACGACGGCGGCGGGATCCTCGCCGACACCAGCGGCGGCAGCAGCAGCGACCTCGAGTTCGGCTTCTCGAGGCCCGATTTTAGGGCGGATCAGCACCAGCTGGCCGGCACGGTCGAGCTCTACGACCGCCATGTCTTCCTCTGCTACAAGAACCCCCGCGTCTGGCCTCCCCGCATCGAGGCCGCGGAGTTCGACCGCCTCCCCCGCCTCCTCTCCGCCGCCGTCTCCGCCAGGAAGCCCGATATCAAGAAACAGGTATGGGTGTTTTTCTTATTATTATTATTATTATTTTGATGTTATCGAAGAAAGATGTATGTTTTCTGTTTAATTTGGCTAAAGATTTGGTCTGTAGTTTGGATTTGATGATTTTTTTTTTTTGGGAGTAGGGGATAAAGTTTTGATCTTGAATTTGAATTTGCTGCAATGAAGGTTTTTTTTTTTTTTTTTTTTTTTTTTTTGGTGGTTTTGGAGATTGGATTTGATGTGGGTTGATTTGAAATTGGGGAATATGAAGAAAGATGGTTTTTTTTTTTTGGTGGGTATAGGATAAAGATTCTGTCTTGAATTTGGATTTGCTGAAATGAAGTTTTTTTTCTTTAGGGAAATGAAATTGGGTTTTGAGTAGTGTGTAAATTGACCATCTTGAATTTGGATTGCTGATTTTTTTTTTTTTTTTTTTCAAATGATTAAGGAGTTTAAAATATGACGTGCTTGGGTTTTGATTGATGTTGCAAATTGGCTTTCTTTTCCATGTTGAAATGAAGCTTTCTGTGAATAGAGTTCTTGTTGGTTAAGGATATTTTGGATCTTTAAATGGATATTATTTTTCGGAAAGGAGTTTTAGGGCTTAAATGATGTGTGAGCTGATTTTAATTTTAATTTGTGATTTTACTTAAGGAAAAAAAAAAAATTTCCCTTGCGGGGTTTGGATTGTTTTTGGAGGGAAGGTTATGAAGTCAAAGAAATGGACTTTTTGTTCCACAGAGAAATTAAGATAAATAAGCTTCTGATGTTGTTCTAATTAATATGGCAAGTTGGGAGCTGATTACTATTCATTGTCCTACTTTTTTCTTTGATAAATAACACTTTTTCTTTATTTTTTTGGCTGAATTTTTTTCCTTTTACTTTTTAGTATGAAATCTAAACATCAAGGCGACTTACTTGCCTGTTATATTATACTCGCCTTTAAAATATTGGGTAACAAGTATATTCTGTGTTAATATTTGGAAATACCCGGTCTCTTCTAGATTATTTTTTTCCCCTTTTCTTTTCTTTTCCTGAATAAGTCAGTGGTTTCTATTGTTTTTGTGATAATTTAAGTGCCATTATTGTTTTTGTGATAAATCCTTTATAGTTCTTCGGTGATTAAGGAACTCATTAATTTCTTTGATCAGAATAGGTGGAAAGCAAGTTATTAGGAGAGTTATCTTCCGATTTACAGATTTTTGGTTTGAGAAAATTAGGGAATCTTCCATAACTTCTTTAGCTTTGTGCCATTCTCTTAGACTTTTGTCATTCTTAAGTTGATATATACCGGGAGAAACTAGAAGGTGTGGGCATAAATCTTGTAGTATTAAACGGGATATATCTTTATGCACTCTATTGGGGGAACATTCCTCCAAATGAGGCTGTTCATGGAGTCCCGTCTTCTCTGTATTCGTTGCTTGCATATATATGTGCTATAAAATGTCAATATATATATATATTTTTTTTGGTCTCTCCTTTTCTTGGGCTGTATTTGTTTTGTTAGGTTAACCTTTTTCTCATTCTCCTTTTATCTGTTTCTTCTTCTAGACCCGGTTAACGATATGTGAAGGACATGACGGAACTGAAACATCAAATGGGGATGTGTTGATATTTCCAGACATGGTCAGATACAGGTTATTTGCAAAACCCATTATTTTCCCCTGAAGTCCGGTTTAATTTCTTGCTTCAGTCCCTAAACGAAGCCGAACCATTTGTGATGCTGACCATAAACTTTGGGGGCGAATAAAATTGCAGGAGATTGACACATTTTGATGTCGATACATTTGTTGAAGAAGTGCTTGTGAAGGATAGTGAATGGCTGCCTATGACTCCAGAACCACTAAAAGGTTTGTATATTTTTGTATGTTGTCATGGATCCCGAGATCGTCGATGCGGAGTTTGTGGACCGGCGTTGGTCAATAGATTCAGAGACGAGATAGAATTACATGGTCTTCTTGGTAAAGTGTCTGTTAGCCCATGTTCACATATTGGGGGTCATAAGTACGCTGGAAATGTGATTATATTTGGTCCAAATATCAATGGAGAAGTAACTGGTCACTGGTAAGAGAAAATTTTACTATGTTGACTTACTTCTTGGTTTACTTTTTTATCCTCTTTAACAACAATTGAATAACTGGATCTTTTTCCTTTTGCATCATCTATGATTTTATAGGTATGGATATGTTACTCCAGATGATGTAACTGCATTGCTCGAGCTACATATTGGGAAAGGAGAAATCGTTGACAGACTCTGGAGGTAGTTTTGAAGTCCCTAAATCCTAACGATTCTTCGTCTGGCTGTCAAAGTAGATTTTTCAGTCCTTAAATTTATCCATCAATACTTAGAAAGGGAGTTCATGTAGAATGCAAATTACTTTTGGGATAAAAGCCTAGTTTAGTTTAAGCTCAGTAATACTTATTTGGCTATCTATTAACAAGGACTCATTATTTGTTGGAGAAAGGATCATCTAAACAGAGTTACGGACTATACGTAATGTGATTCAAGTAGAAAAAATAACCCCAAAAAAGGAAGTGTTGGGATGCCTGCTGTTCAATTTCTGTAGAGCTGAAGAAAAGATTATCAAAATGAATGCTCTTACAGTTGCTGAAATTTCTTTCATAACATATGCTGGTTTCAACCATGTTTTCTAACGTAATAGTTGATGGAATATATGGATGTTGACTTCAGGGGTCAGATGGGTTTATCAGAGGAAGAACAAAGGGAATCCCAAAACCGAAGGCTGCAGATGAATGGTGACACGAATATAGGAAAAGACACAAACAAGCATACTGAAACAAGTACGAATAGTCTTTCAAACACCAGTGCTTCGAGATGTCAAGTCGAGGAGGTTATGGGCTGTTGCCAGCAGGAAAATGGAAACTCTTGCTGTCAAAACGCTGAGTTACCTGAGAAGACGCATAGCTCGGAGGCAACTGCGGTAGCAAAGAAAGTGAGCACAGAAAAGAAAAGGAGCGGAAGGAAACTGCTCTCTCGGATAAACAGTAGCAGCAAAGGGTCATCAACGCGTAGGGTTTGCTCAATGCCGACATGGTTGGATAGCTGGGAGCGTGAAGATACATATGCAGCTTTAGCTGTTGCCTGCGCTGCTCTATCGGTCGCCGTTGCTTATAGCTGCTACAAACAGTTGAGATAGCCTGCAATGGTGAAGGATGACTCTGTGCTTGATCTAAAAGGCTGGAGAAAGACTTGCTGAAACAAATGTTGTAGAATGTGGGCTGGGGTTTTTGGATGTATTTCGAATGTTTTTTTTTCTTCTTTTTTTAACTAAAGTTTGTGCTTGTGCATATGTGAATGTTTTTCCAATATGTATTTACTCCCATACGATTCTTTCCTTCACGAGCTTCTGGTTTTTGTAATATTATTACTATATGAAATGCAATAGTTATTTCTTAGCATGGACTTTCGAAAGAATTGCCTTACACAAGTTTTGTATATTTATTAACTTTGGTGTATCTGGGATTTCTTTATTTTTTTTTTTTTAACAACGGTCAGAAATCCTACTGTAGAAATTAGAAAACTACTAAGTTGATATGTAAGCCTTTTATTGGTTAATACACCAAACGTTTCTACTGACGATAAATAGATGCACATTTTGCTATGCGTTTCACTGAACACTCGTCTAACTAGAAAGCAAATTTAGGCAGTGTTTCCTAAGACCAAACCCTCGTTCAATAAAACTAGAATTTGTTGGCAATTCCAGCTTCAATTCCCCTCAAATAGAGTTTGATCTCAATTAGATTGATAGGATTATGTTGGTAATTAGTAATCAATATAATAAGTGGCCAGTAGTTTGTTATTAGGATTGGTTTGTTATGTTTGTTAAGTTAGTTTGTAGTAGTATATAATTAGGGTTGATTTGTTATGTTTATTAAGCTAGTTAGTAGTAGTATATAAGGAATAGAAAGAGACTAAAGGCGGTGGATGGATTAGGGTAAATTGGGAAAACTCTTCGGAGAGCTAGCAGACCTCTCGAACGTCTGCCAATCTATCTTGTAATCTCTTTCAATTACTTCATCAATATAATTTTACTTTTCTATTCAATTTCTCAATTCAAGTTCGGTTCTTATTAAATTGGTATCAGAGCAGTACTTTCTTGGACAAAGAAAAAAATGGCTGGATCGTGTGGATGTTGGCAGCGATTAGAAATGCCGATGTTGTCAGGAAAAGATCTGGATTCTTAGATTGTAAAAGTAGAAGAATATCATCTGAATAATCAATTTTCGAAACGTGAAAATGTCTGATTTGTAAAGGAATTCATGGTATGTGAGACACTCGAGTGGTTTCAATGGGAGGACAGAAGGCAGCCATTTTCTTGTTAGAGTGCTTTTAAGTCTCGTTCATTTCACCGATTCGAGTTTTTAATTCTAGTTGCTACAGTTAAAAACTCTCATAAAAAATCGCATTTAATTTTTTTACTACAGTTAAAAACTCACATAAAATCATATCTCAGCTCAAATTGAAAATTTGAATTGGCGAACTCAATGAGGCCTTAAAATCAATTTGCAACTTCGTTTCAGAGCAACACATGAGAGATTGCTCTCTGAGAAGAATGAGAAGGTTTGGCCACGGAACGTAATGATTTCAGATCTTTACGTTTCTAGCGGTGGGCCGACACAACCAGTTCCAGAATCGCAGGAGGACGACAATGGTTCGATCAATTTTTCGCAATCTCGTGCGAAATCGTTCAGATCTGAGACAATCAGCGGCGATTTGGTGGTGAAAATTGAGAACGCTGATACGATCATGGTTAGGGGTCAACAAGCCGGCAAGAATGGGGCTAGATCGGGAAATGTTTGCGTGAAAGCCAGCGTGACTGAGGCTGGATTCAGAGATCCTGGTGGGACTTGGACCAATATGTGCAATTGCAACATGGAGGGGCCCGATTCCGGCCAGATTTGGACCGGGTCAGGTGATTCCTCCGAAATTGAGTGGGTTCCCAACCGGATTTGGACTAGCTAATGTGATTCCAGAGCTCGCGATGAGGGAAGGAAGCTGGTCTGGGTGAAATCGCCCCAAATCTCGAAGACCCACGGCGGAAGGGGCGATTTGACAGTGGGCTATGGTCGGAGGGGGAGCAGCGAGACGTTTGGGGCTTGGCTCACAATTTCCGGCACGGTTGAGGCTGGGCTTGGTGATTTGGCTGCGGTTTGGACTAGGACACATGATTCCGGCGATGTTGAGGCTGTTTCCGGCCGGTATAGTAGTGACCCACTCAACTCTGGTGATATTATGTCTAGGACATGGAAGTTTGGCTCAAAACCTAGGGTCGGTGGGGCTGAGTTTCGAAATTCTAGCCAAATGAGGGTTGGGTCACATGTTTCCGGTGTGGGCAGATCCGATTCTTGCATGATTGGGTCTAGGCTGCGCAATTCCAACATTATTGGGCCTACTTTTGGCTTAATAGGGGATGGGCCTAAAAATTTCAGCGAAAGTAGGACCAATTTCAGTAAGATATGTAATGGGTCCTCAAATTTTAGCCCAAATTAGAATGGGTCTAGGAATTCCAGCACTCCTGGGGCTAGGGATGGAGAACTTGACTTCATTGGAATTGGACTTGGACACTCTGCAAATGGAAGATCTGATATTTCCAAGTTTGTAACTCCAAAAACCAAAATTTCTATGTTTCTTGGACTGAACAATGGCTCCAATGGGTTTTCTGCTCTCGATTGCACTTATGTAGCACCTTTTCTGTCTTGGTTTGTCACCGTTGAAGTTGGCTCTTCAAGGATTGCGATGCTCTTCAACATTCTAAAAGGTGGGCTTGACAACATGGGAAGGAGATGGCGTCATTCCACTGCGGTCACTTGACCACACCTTGAGGACAAGGTGTCTTGGAGAGATGAGTAATGATAGGATTGGATTATGTTAGTAATTAGTAATCAATATAATAAGTGATTATTAGTTTGTTATTAGGGTTGGTTTGTTATGTTTGTTAAGCTAGTTTGTAGTAGTATATAATTAGTGTTGGTTTGTTATGTTTGTTAAGCTAGTTAGTAGTAGTATATAAGGAATAGAAAGATATTAAAGGTGGTGGATGGATTAGACTAAACTGGGAAAACCTTGTGAGAGCTAACAGATCTCTCGAACGTCCGTCAATCTATCTTGTAATCTCTTTCAATTACTTCATCAATATAATTTTGCTTTTCTGTTCAATTCCTCAATTCAAATTCAGTTCTTATCATAGATCAAACTCTTTTTTTTTTTTTTTTCTTTTTAACTGAGGGAGGAAAATTTAAACTCTATAAAGTCAGATGCGTACTCACCGGTAAACAATGTTTGTAACCTTGAACTAGATGAAACTTATAAATAGTTATTTTTTATCCAGAAATCTTCCGAACTCATTTTTGTCATGTTGGTGCCGATGAGGTGGTTTGGCTCACCGAAAAATTTGGGACCCCAGTTTTTATCATATTCTTAGGCACATGCTATATAATAAAGCTAAAAGATGAGTCAAGTGCATTTGATAACTCAAGTTTTGGAAAAGGTTTATGGATTGTGTTAGCTAATATTAGATTAGTAAGAAGCAGCAATTAGCTTGTGAAGGAGCAGAAGTTTGCTCCATTGTTTCTTCTATATGTTCTAACGCAAGGATGTATGATCATCCACCCAAGGTGGTATTGATCAGCTTAAACAAAAGATTAGTAACGTCCTAACAAACCCGCATCAAGCTGATGCAAGCAAACACTATTACATCGATAATCGAAGATCTCTGTCTCTATAACGGTTTTGTAGTATCTTTGGCAGTCTCAGTCTGCCTGTAAGGCTTTGGTATCAACATCAGCCACAGATGTGTTATTCGCCACCATCCCAGTATCAAGTGCCATTAACTCTTACGCCGCCCGTTCTGATTTTCGAACTTGTGGAACTCGGTTTCGATGGTCCTTGCGATCTTAGCATCTTTTGGATCTGGCTCGGGGAATTTCACATGGAATGAGCCCTCTTTGATTGGCGCAATGGACTCCATGGCCTCAGCTTGTCGCTTGACGTAGTTGTAGAGTTCTTGATGGAAGGAGTGATCCAAGGAGAAACAATTGTCACCGACCCCAATGCCAGAATGCCGGGAAGATCCAGATCCTTCCTTTTTACAAAAATGTGGAAGGGATGCATAATCCATTATCTGCATACAAGTTTTCAGGTCAATTCAACCAACCACAAAACTAAATTTGAAGAGAGGAAGAAAAAATCTAATGTTATTCTAAAGGAAAAAAAATAAAATTCTTACCTTCAACAACTCATCTCTCCCACAACCCTGAAGAACCTGAATTTTCCTTCTTGTCCTTTCCTGTAATAGAGGCTTCACAACCTGCAGATAGTTGATCATTAGACTCTCAGCAAGAAAAAAAAAAAGCATTCCACTTCTACCGTTGGTACAAACCTTCCAACATGCAGAAAATATGTATGGGACATTGACAATATAGTATGTATCCGTCTTTTCTGGGTAGTTCAAGTCATCTATTGTAGATATGACTGTCAAAAGCTGCATCAACATTACGAATTTATGGCTGTCAATAATAGAGTTCCGGAGAGAGGAGAAAAGCCATACGAGTTAATCGATCTTCGCAGAGAATAGATTACTAAAGAATTTAGTCGTAGAGCATAGAATTCATTACACTAGTGTCTGCATGTCGGGTAAATGAGAGTGGAAATGACAACTTTCAACGTGGTTTACAAGGAACAAATCGGAAACTCAGAGTGTAACAGGTCCAAAGAGTACCTTTATTTGGTTAAGTGCCGAAAGCTTCAGACCAGTCATATCCAAAACCTTCACACAGGTACCAATATGCCGCCCGTGCTTCTGCGTTGCAGAAGGCTAAAACAAGAACAGATAATGAGGCTAAAAGAGAAGAAAACACCGAGGCCAGTAATAGGTTGCTTGGAAGAAAGGCAATAAAACAATCCGAAATACTTACCAAAATTACACGATCTCTATATTCATTCAATTGAATGTGTGATTGCACATA
This sequence comes from Morus notabilis, assembly GCF_000414095.1. NCBI lineage: Eukaryota > Viridiplantae > Streptophyta > Magnoliopsida > Rosales > Moraceae > Morus > Morus notabilis. Next base: position 245,855 of record NW_010359286.1, on the reverse strand, counting down.
GTAATTTACCTGAATAACAGATAATACAAAAGCAAACATCATGAGAACAAATTCCAGCCGCACATTCAAAGACGTAAAGGAACATATATTGTACTGATAATGACCGAATTACATGAATGGTTTTCATAATTAAATATCAAAACAGAGGCTGCTTATCATGATACATTTTTGTTTTTTCTTTTCCTCAAGTAAATTAAAGAGTGTAAGGCATAACGTCCTTACAGATGCTTTGTCAAATGTGCTGAGCCCAACACCAACAGCAATGACAGGTACACCCTAAAAGAATTACCACGAAAATGAGGAACACCATAAGTTTGTATGCACAATTTCATTAATTACCGAAATGCACGGCTTTCTAGGAAAAGATGGCTATGGCAAGACAACAATGATACGGATTGAAAGTGTAATAAAATTATGTCAAACAACAGACTACCTCTCTTGAGTAACCAGATAATCCAATGAGCTGAGAATCTCGAACATTTCTATACAAATCGGCAGGAATGATAGGTTTCTGTAAATAGTCAACAAATCTTCAATTGCCACATTTACACATAGAGTTACTTCGCATAATGTTTCTAAAAGTACCAAACACTTTCAAAGCTAGCTCGTATGTTCATCTGATAATTTCACTCACCGACAATATATTGTCGATCTCGTTTTGTATCCTCCATTGTAGACAATCAATCAACTGAAACAGTTTAGCTGTTAGTAAAACATCACAAAAGGCCATACATAAATGAGATCTTTAGGAAATTTTAGTAAGTTTAGTACGTAAATGACACAAAACCTAACCATTTTGTGGGCTTTGCTAACGTTCAAGTCTCTTGCTTTAAGAAACCGCGCCAGTGTTTCAGTTGGATACCCTTGATGCACATTCTGGAGATCAACAAACACTTTCAAGTAAACATATGATTCGTCCAAATTAATATATATATATATATATATATATTAATTAATTAAGAATGCATCTTAAGAACGAGGGAACTTCTGCAGTAGGATCTTTCCTTTTTAACTCTATCCGATCGTTGCTTTAACCATTTTGGATAAGTTTTCTACGGTCTACGGTCTCATTTGTGAGTGTCTACCTTAAAAATTTACAGCACACAATACATAACTACTCTAATTACAAATCATACAATTAAAAATTTAATCCAACGGTTAAAATAATACTTTCTATCGGTAGTTAAAAAAAGACACACCCTAACGTAGAAATTCCTTAAAAACTAATAAAAACCCAAGAACCAAGCTTCATCATAATATGCAACCATTACCGCCTACCATCTGAATCTATCATTCTAGACCAACTGGCCTACCGAGACGAACTCTTTCACAAAGTCAAAAAGTAGCGTCCAACACCCAATTGGCTTTTTAGCTAGGCAGTACAAAACCAGCCAATCTTTTGAAAAAAAAAAAAAAAAAAAAAAAAAAAAAAAAAAAAAAAAAAAACCCTTCCACTTTTTTTTTTTGTCTCTATACCCACCAATTATAATGTCCACTTTTAAAAAAAAAAAAAAAAAAAAAAAAAAAAAGAGCAAATCAATCACAGTCCTTTCACTTTTATAAAAGAAGTCGATTCCCACTAATACAAAAGGCAAAAAAAATAAAAAAATAAAATCTTGGGTTTATTGCAAAACTAATTAAGAAGCAAAGATAAAAAAAATTTAAGGAATCAAAAGCAAGTTCAATGGTTAAGTTCTCTTCAGCTCCATAAAAGACTAATACAAAATGAAAAGTAAGATCTTGGGTTGGTGTAAATCAAAATGAGAAGCAAAGAGAAAAGATTTAAAGAATCAAAACTAAGTTATATGGTTAAGTCATAGGAAAGTTTTTTCCTTTATGAAGTTGTCAGTGATTTAGTGATAAAATTTTCTTTCTCAGAATAATTTTTGTCTCGGAATCCAAAGAGAGAACAGATCAAACAAATCTCAAAAGCAAAACAAGGTCTAACCTGGAATGTGTTCTTCAATGGCTCATCCACTGCAAAATCCAAAGAGAACAAAAAAAAAACAAGGAAACAAAAAAAGAGAAATAAGTTAGGGAATTGCAGATCAAAAGAAGATCTTTGAAGTTCAAATGGGTTTTTTTTTTTTCTTTTTGAAATCAAACCTTCCTCCATTAAAAACTGAAATTGCTTGATCGCCTCCTGATTCACGAGACCCATTTCCTCTTTTGGATTAATTTGATGAATGATGTAAGAGAATCAGCTGAAACTGTGAGAAATCTCAACTGGGTCTGCTTTGAAATCTCTGATTCTCTTCTCTCCACTTATGCAGAGCTCTAAAATGACAAACTTTTAAACTAATGAACTTCACGCCCATACATACTGAGAGAGAGAGAGAGAGAGAGAGAGATTTAGAGGGAGAGAAACATTTGAGACTTTAGAGAGAGAGATTTGGGGGTGCCCCTATAAAAAAAATCTCGGTGTGCTCTAAGGAACTTCTTGTGAATTCCATTATAGCTTCTTTTTTTTTTCCCATGCCTTTTGTTACGTTATCTACTATAAATCTATCTTTTTTCCCTGAAATTTTGTGGTTATATAACTTTCTTAAAAAATAATTTCTAGTTGGTTTTATTTTTTACTAGTGGGTTATACTTTTTGATAATGTAGTGGTTAAAATTTTGATTAAAAAACTGTGGGCCCACGTATCTGTTGGTTGATAATTAACATGCCTACTATCATCTTATTTTTCATTTATTTATTTTTTTTCAAATATAGATTTGCAAAATTCTATGAATAAAGAAATAACTAATACCTATAAATGGCCATAAATAGACTTGAACCTTCTCATAGATCTCAAGGATCTATCTGTTAACTAATGGGAAAGCTATGTGCCAACTAAGCTTTTGGTAAAATTGTTGTTTGTAAGTTATAGTTTTATTTGGGATAAAATGTCACCTTTTTTTTTTGGCTAATCAAACCTTTTTTTCCCCCTTTTTTTTTTTTTTTGAAGGATTTTTACCCACTTTGAAGATTAAGTGAGATTTATTTTTACAGGAAATGGAATTTTGGCTTTGTTTTAGGACAAATGGAAATTTTGTTTTATGACAACAAGAGAAGGTCCTAAATTATGCCCAAGATAAGCTAATAAAACAAGAAAGAAAAAAAATCAATGACCTTCAAACTTCTAAATATTCTCAATATTTCATTATAGGAACTATAGAAGGACAATTTTTCTCATTGCAAACAATTGATTTATTTTTTTAAATGTTCCAATTAAGTCCAATATATGCTGTAAAAAAATTAAATCTTGTATTTAGTGTCTAGAAGTTTTGTTTGGAAGAAAGAATAGACAAACAATGATTATTTTGCATCGACTCTCAATATTCAAAATAAAGTTTACAATTTTTAACTTTTACTAAAAAGATTTCTTACAGATGAAGATTTTGTCCAAAAATCAACAGTGATAAAAGGAAAAAAAAAAAAAAGAAAAAGAAAAAAAAAAGTAATGTGTGGTTCCACCCATCTCCTGCCTTTCACCAGTTTTCCTTATTTTACCATGACCATTGACCACCAATTGCGACCAAATAAAAAAAAAACTTGACTCCGTTTATTTTATCAATTTAAGTTTAAAATTTGAGTTTTGTTATAGTAAAAAATTCTCAGAAATAATTACATTTAACTTTTTTATTATAGTAAAAAACTCACACATAAAATCACATCTCAACTCAAATCAGCAAACTAACAGATCCTTCGTGTATATTTGAAAAATGCCAAAAACCCCAAAAAAAAAGATGAAAAAAAACCTGATGGATGCGTCTGATGGATGTGTCTATCAGTATGGTCAGTTTCTAACCGTTAAATTTAATTAAAATTACATCAAATTAACAAAATATGTATAATGAATAGTTTCTAATTAAGATATGACAACTAAAAAATAAAAAACCATCAATATTTATTTTTTAATCCTATTAAAAAAACTCCAAAAAAAAAGAGATGAAAAAAGCAAAAGAAAAAAGAAAAAGCGTAAATAAATTTGAAAATTTTCAGCGGAAATTAATCAATTTGATACTGTCAAATTCTGTAGGTTGGCAACAACCAAAAATATTAAATTAATCAATTTTCAAACAAAAAGAAAGACTAAAATTAATCTATAGTTGTCATATTTCATGTTGTTAAAAGGCTGCAATATTTGACTATAATATCTAACAAAATGCACTTTTCAATCCTTCTTCTTCTTCTTCTTCTTCTTCTCCTTCTCTTTTTCTTTTTCTTTTTTTTTTTTTTCTTTTTTAAGACATGACTTTTTTATTCGATTTTAGCATTATTAAGTTATGAAAAGGCTCCACATGGTTTTGCCTTTTTTTTTTTTTTTTTTTTTTTTTTTTTCTCCCCATAATCTTTTGATTTGCTTTGAGCATCTATATTTTATTCTCTAAGTCACTCTCATTAGTGTTAAATTAATTCAAATTAAGCTAAAGCAGACAAACTAAGGTGACCTACGATTCCAAAACATGTGTATACTGCACTTGTATTGCTTGTTCTTTTTTTTTTTTTTTAATAATATCAATGTGGCAAGAATGTTCCCATGTGTCTAGTTGGTTTTTCTTTTCTTTCTTTTTTATTATAGACTATTCTTTTTAATTATTGATAAAAATTATTATTTTAATAATTCAAGCTGCGAGGGTTCAATCTGTGAGTGTTCATGTTAAAATAAATACACCTACCAATAGTTAAAATAACAATTATTACGATAGAAATTCTACGTTATTTTGTTGGCGGAGTTTTCGTGTTTTATTTTTTTTATTTTTTGGGGTTTGGGATGTGATTTTCACCACACATTTTCTATGGTTTTGAGACAAATTCCCGTGGGTCCCATACCACTAAAGATCAAAAAGGCCAAAAGAAAAACTTTTTTTTTGTTTTGATAATAAAGTTATGACAGTTTTTCTCTTCTACTTATTTCTTTATCAAATCGAACTACTTGGTGACACCTGAACGGTTGAAATTAGAGGACTATATTCAATTGATGAAAATCTTGTTTGTGTTTTGTTATACTGTTGTTTTTAGTTCATGATAATGAAGTTCAAGCTACAAAAAAGTTGTCGTCAACTTCTTTTACTGGTCGAAAATGGAAGGAAAACTATATTCATCACACAGAAAAAAAAAAAAAAAAAAACAATCAAACAAACAAAGAGTGAGAGGTTTATGACACATTATAAAATTAAGACCAAACTTGCTAGTTAATGTGAATAGTTAAAACAATAAAACCGCTTTACAATTAGTCACTCTCTTCAACATTATCTCTCTCATTACAGTCCTTTCGTCAATAACTCAGTAAAAAGTGAAAGAAAAGATAGTGTGCGACAATGAGAGTTTACGTGAGCATTTCTTTAACTCGCTAAGGAAGAGGATTGGAATACGGCTTCTTGTTTTGCCACGAGGAATGAAGGACAAATATGCCAAAGACACCGAGGACACTTCCTCCCTCTCTTTGTTTTCTTTTGTCTACACTTATGTTCCACTCTGTGACGAGTTGTGTAATCCCATAATGCTTAAGGATGGATGTAGGTTATGGTTTATAAGTAAGGACACCACCTTTCAATACTACAAGGTTTTTTGGGGTAAAGTTTAAGAATAAAACCGTGCGAGCTCAGACTCAAAGTGGACAATTTCATACCACGTGGAGGTATGAGTCGTTACTGTTAGAGAGATTGTAATATGTCTTGATCAAGATCACAAGTTGTTTGAGTATTAAAACATGAAAACTCGTGTTAAAGGGACTTTAAAACGCTGCATTGGAGAAACTACTTTGATTCGGCCAAACTGGCTGCAGCCGAAATATTTTGGCTGCAGCCGAAATGTTTTCATGTCTCGGGTTTGTTTGCGGCTGTAGTGGGAAAACATTCGCTGCAGCGGAGATTATGCAGAAAACAATATTTTCATGAGTTTATGTGATCTAAAATGTTTCGAACCATTACATCTATTGGTGATATATTTTCATACATATGTGAACACCAATTAGCAATAGATATAACTATTATAATAGGTGTATTAATCCATGAAAAGATAACATTTACATTGAAAGGTACTTTTATGTGAATGGTTGTAATGTTTAAAGAGGATGCATTCATTCATGAAATGACACAATTGTCTTTATTAATTCTCCAGAAAATTTACAGACTTAATTCATGTTATGGAACTCAATATTATTGCTAGATATTGTGTTTAAGGGTTTGTTGTATCTTGGGGGTAATTCACCATTAAAACTCATTAGCAAACATTGAGAAGTGATGGCAAATAAAATCTTAAAGGAAAGTATTCCTATACGCCTCAAACCCTCTCTTGTTTCTGCATTCTTTTCACCCTCTACACTCAAATATCTTCTACAATCTTTAAGGTTTTAAGTTGCTGCAATGGAGGTTGAAAAGAACATGACGTCTTTTCTCAATCCAAATGTCCAACTTGATAGATTTGACGGTACCAATTTCACCCGCTGGAAGGAAAGTGGTTCTTTCTTCTCACCGTGCTCAAGATTGCCTATGTGCTTGATCCGAAGTTGGAGCCTCTTTCGAAACTGAAGGAGGATGATTCTGAAGACTTGAAGGCTGCAAGGAAGAAGCATGAAGATGATGAAGTAATGTGATGGGGTCATATTCTCAACACTCTCTCCGATAGGCTTTACAATCTCTACAACTCAATGAAGTCTCCGGTGGAGATTTAGAACGCTCTCGAATATAAGTACAAAACTGAGAAGGAAGGACAAATTTCTCATCTCGAAATATCTTGAATTTGTCATGGTTGATACCAAGTCCGTTCTAAATTAAATACATTAATTGCAAGTCATTGTTACTAAGCTTCGTGAATTGAAAGTTGAAATTTCTGAATCATTCCAAGTGGGGGCAATTATTGCTAAAATTGCCTCAAAGTTGGAATGGTTATAGAAAGAAACTCTTTCATAGGAGAGATAACATAACTTTAGAAGAATTACAAAAACACTTGAGGATTGAAGAAGAGACTAAGTCTCGTGATCCCAATGGTAAGATTATAGATTCCTCTAAGGTTAATGTTGCCGAAGCTAGCAAGTTTTCTAAGAACTTCAAAGTCAATAATGATAAGAAGCTCAAAAAGTCCGGTAATGGCCAAAAGAAATTTTTTGGAAATTATTTTTTTTGTGGAAAGAAAGGCCATCGCCAAAATGACTGCAAATACAAGAAAAAAAAAGAAGAAGTTAACACCAACAAGGCCAATACTGTTGAAGAGAAATCCGAAGACATTTGTGCTATGGTCTCAGAAATGCAAATTGGCATGATTACCGAAACTAACATGGCTGCAACTAAATCCTCCGAATGATGGCTTGATTCTGGTGCCACAATCCACATTTGTAATGACAAGAATTTGTTCTCATCATACAAAGTGGAAAAGAAAGGACAAACGGTTCTCATGGGGAACAATGATGCATCGATGATTGCCGGGAGAGGTGTGGTGGAAATCAACTTTGCTTCCGGAAATAAGCTTACTTTGAACAATGTACTTCATGTTCTTGATATTAGAAAAAATCTTGCATCTGCTAGTCTAATGTGTAAGAATGGGCTTACGATTGTACTTGGGGGCAATAATTGTATTGTATCTTAGAAGTGGTCTTTGTGGGAAAGGAATATTCTTGTGATGGCATGTATAAACTTAGCATTAATAATAAAGATGATGTGAATTCTCTTTATATTGTTGATTCTTTTAATGTTTGGCATGCATGTTTTGCACACTTAAATTTTAGATCTTTGAAATATATGTCTAAACATGGTTTGATTAATTGTAAAGATGTTAAAAAAGATAAGTGTGAAATTTGCATACGAGCAAAAATGACTAAAAAACCCTTTCCTAGAGCCGAACGAAATACTCAAATATTATATATGATTCATATTGATATTTGTGAGTATAATGGTATTTTGACAAGAGGAGGAAAGAGATACTTTATCACTTTCATTGATGATTGTTCTAGATACACTTATGTGTATTTACTTAGAACAAAAGATGAAGCCTTTGATAAATTTAAAATTTATAAGGCTGAAGTTGAGAACCAAAAAGACAAGAAAATTAAAATGGTTCGAAGTGATAGAGGTGATGAATATTTCTCAAATGAATTTGATGCTTTTTGTGAATAACATGGTAATATTCACCAAATGTCAGCCCCTTTTACTCCTTAACAAAATGGATTGGCTGAAAGAAAGAATATAATTTTTACCGATATGATTAACTCTATGCTTCTTAATGCTAAATTGCCTATTAATTTATGGGGGAAGCTTTACTTACTGCATGTCATGTTCACAATAGAATTACATCTATAAAAATACATGTATCTCCGTATGAAGTATGGAAAGGAAGAAAATCAAATTTGATGTACAAAGTTAGGTGCTAGAGGAGTTAAAAATATTTTCGTAGGATATGCTGAAAATTCCAAGGCTTATAGATTATTGAATCTAGATTCTAATGTCATTGTGGAATCAAGAGATGTTAAATTTATTGAGAACAAGTTTAGCCTTGATTCTTCCACTGAATTAGAATCTAATGTTAATCAACCATGTATTGACATTTTCGGTACCTCCACTAATAAAAGGAAAGAGTCTATGACATCTTTCAAACCAAGAAGAAGTCAACGTGAAAGAAAAGAAAAGGACTTAGCACCGGATTTTATTTCATCTCAAGCTTTAACTTTTTTGGTTGAAGAAGATAGAAATAGTGTACTTAATAAAATACCATTGTTGCTTAATGTAGAAGAAGATCCAAAGACATTTAGTGAAGCTATGTCTTCTAGGGATGCATCCTTTTGGAGAGAGGTCGTAAATGATGAAATGTATTCGATTATATCGAATCAAACTTGGATCTTGGTTGATCTTCCTCCGGGATCAAAAACCAATAAGCAACAAATGGGAGTTTAGAAGAAAGTACAATACCGATGGGTCTATACAAACATTCAAGGCTAGATTGGTATCCAAGGGCTTTAAACAAAAGCGTAGTATAGACTACTTTGATACATATGCTCCGGTAGCTAGATTGATATCCATAAGAGTGCTATTTGTAATTGCATCAATAAACAATTTGCATATGCATCAAATGGATGTTAAGACGGCTTTTTTAAATGGTGATCTTGATGAGGAACTCTATATAGAACAACCCGAAGGGTTCTTATTGCTTGAAAATGAAAAGAAGGTTTGCAAGTTAGTCAAGTCATTTTATAGTTTAAAGCAAGCACCAAAACAATGGCATGAGAAATTTGATAATGTCATTTTATCTCATGGTTTTAAGTATAATAATGCAGATAAATGCATATACTCTAAACTTACAAATAATTTTGGTGTGATTATATGTTTATATGTTGATGACTTACTTATCTTTGGGAACAAACATGCAAGGGGTAAATGATACTAAGAAATATCTAACTTCACAATTTAAGATGAAAGATCTTGGAGAGGTAGATACTATCTTAGGTGTAAAAGTGAGGAAGCATAGTGGGGGTTACTCGTTATGTCAATCTCATTATATTGAGAATATGTTTTTTAAATTCAATCATTTGAAGTTTAAAGAAGCGAATACCCCATATGATTCTAGTATTAAATTTCTAGAGAATGCAGGCCGAGCGGTGGCACAGCTTGAATATGCTAGTGTGATTGGTAGCTTAATGTATGTCATGCATTGTACATGACCTGACATAGCATTTGCAGTATGCAAAATGTCTAGGTTCACGAGTAACCTGGTATTGAACATTGGAATGCAATTGGGAGAGTACTTGGTTATCTTAAAAGAACCATTAATTTAGGTTTGTTATATAATAACTATCCGGCGGTACTTGAAGGGTACTCGGATGCAAGTTGGATAACAAGTGCAAGTGATAATAAATCCACATCCGGTTGTATTTTCACAATTACGGGAGGAGCCGTCTCTGGGCTTCTAAGAAACAAACATGCATAAATCATTCTACGATGAAGAGTGAGTTTATAGCACTTGCCGCTGCGGGCAAAGAAGCAGAATGGCTGAGAAATCTATTGTTTGATATTGAGTTGTGGCCACAACCGATGCCATCTATTTCTTTGTACTGCGCTAGTGAAGTTACTTTGTCTAGAGCTTATAATAAAGTTTATAATGGGAAATCTAGACATATTAGCTTGAGACATGAATATGTGAAACAATTAATAACCGATGGTGTTATTAATATTGTTTATGTTATGACGAACAAGAACCTAGCGGATCCTTTGACGAAAGGTCTTTCAAGAGACTTAGTCAAAGAAACATCTAATGGAATGGGACTGAAATCTTTCTTTGAAAGAGTCATCGATGATGGTAACCCAACTATGTAGTAGTTGTACCGTTATTCTATAGTTAAATGGGTAAGAACAAGTCATTGTTATGTGACCGGGTTAGCACCGAAATTTAATTAGTCACTTCCAAGATGTCGGTGCAAAATAGCTACGTGGTTGAGGTTGAGTTTATATTCTTAATGGAGTTCGAGTCTCATAGTAGCTAGAGATATAATTCGAATCTTCACCTAAATGAACATAAGGAATGGTGTCGTTCCTAACAAGACCGTGGTTTAGTCTTGTAAATGTTCATGAATCCAAGATAGAGCACAAGGCCGGAATAACGCTAAATGATTGGAACATATTAAGTCTGGGATAACACATATGTGATATATTTTCGGTATTTGCTCAAGAGACAAAGTTTAATGCCAAGCACACTGTTGTCTTGTGAATACTTTGAAGTATAGTCACTAATTGGAGGTTAAAATCGAAAGATACTTTCATGTATGTGTGTGTTTATTGTTGTTAATTATAGAGAAGTATTACAATCTAGTGGGGGATTGTTAAAGAGATTGTAATATGTCTTGATCAAGATCACAAGTTGTTTGAGTATTAAAACATGAAAACTCATGTTAAAGGGACTTCAAAACGTTGCATTGGAGAAACTACTTTGATTCGGCCAAACCGGCTGCAGCCAAAATGTTTTCATGCCTCAGGTTTGTTTGCGGCTACAGCGGGAAAACATCCGCTGCAGCAAAAATTATGCAGAAAATAATATTTTCATGAGTTTATGTGATCTAAAACGTTTCGAACCATTACATCTATTGGTGATATATTTTCATACATATCTGAACACCAATTAGCAATAGATATAACTATTGTAATAGGTGTATTAATCCATGAAAAGATAACCTTTACATTGAAAGGTACCTTTATGTAAATGGTTGTAATGTTTAAAGAGGATGCATTCATTCATGAAATGACACCTTTGTCTTTATTAATTCTCCATAAAATTTACAGACTTAATTCATATTCTAGAACTCAATATTATTGCTAGATATTGTGTTCAAGAGTTTGTTATATCTTGGGGGTAATTTGTCATTAAAACTCATTAGCAAACTTTGAGAAGTAAGGGCAAATAAAACCTTCAAGAAAAGTCTTCCTATACGCCTCAAACCCTATCTTGTTTCTGCATTCTTTTCACCCTCTGCACTCAAATTTCTCCAACAGTTACACACTCAGAACCCCTATCACCGATGGTGATGTGAAGCGATAACATTTTCAGCCATTTGATGGATACAACAATTGGATATCTTGCTACCTAAAAATCTCAAGAGAAAGAGCAAGGGAAAAGAAGTGATGAAAATTTGAAATTATCTGTCTTAAGTTTTAACATTGAATGTTTGGTTCATAGGTTCAAACTATTGTTCATGATTCTGACATTTGAAATTCAAATTTTTTATAAAAGAAAAACACTTTAACAGAACTAAAAACCATGGTTTGAACCATGCAAAACTCTCAAACCAAACACACCCTTAGCCTACTCAGAGGATGCCAGAGCGAACTCCTATCCTAATAATGGAAAATATCTCCTATGAAGGGTGGAGCAAAAGCAAGCTTTGTCCACCAAACAAGATGTAGCCAAACAATGGCCTTAAGCAGCTCACTAAAATCTAACAACAAACTAAACGAGGGTCGGGTGGGAAAATCACTGTCCTTATTACAAACACAGAAAGTACAACACAAAAGTTAGGGAACATCGCCGGAAATGTGTGAAGAATGATATCATTAGAAACACAACAGCGCGTGGGGTACACGCTCTACCGACAATGGGCGGCGACTGCTACATGCGCCGGATCATCTTTCTCATCTCCTTCCCTCAACCTAGTTCTCAGAGTTTCAGAAGGACCTCACGATGGATGCATTCCAGATCTACGGCTGAAGAACGATGACCTTTTCGCTCTTAAATGTCTCTATTTCAGTGACAGCCCACACTATTGACAGCGCGAACTTAGCAACTGTGATCTCTGTGACCTTCCTACTGAACTTTGAAGGCCGACAGTCAATTAAAATGTCAGATTACGATCCCAGTTCTTTCTCTCTCTGTTTGCTTTTAGACCCTTTCTCTAACTTATCTCTCTCTAAAAAAAAGTCATGAGATTGAGTGATAATGTTTATTAAAGTTATGAGTTTTTTCTCCGTAAATACTAACGCAACAAATATTAATTTCCATCCTGAAACGTCTCATTCTAATATCATTTTGCAAATTAAAATTTTTAGAAAGTTATTTTATGAATAAAACTTTTTTATTAAAGTTATTTAAAAAAAAGTTTGAGAAGGGAAAAAAAAAAGATGGAGAGAAACAATTTTACAACATTTGTGCATGATAATTAATTTCATCCAAAAAGTCACGATCATCTTACCAAGAAATAATGAATTCAGTGGTTGATTTCCATTTTTCATTTTTTTAGGAGATTCAACTTGTCAATCTATAAGTTGAGAGGGCATTGCTGAAAAAAGAAAAGAAGCAAAAAAAGAAAAGAAAGGATGGGTACAAGAGAATCCTAGCACATACAGGAAAGTATGCCTAATTTTCAACAAAAATACAGCTAATCAATTTGGTTGGAAATTGGAATCCAACAACAATGTATCTTGCACTTTTCAACGGGGGAGGCTTTTGCAAACCTTTTATATTGGCAATATCTAAAGCAAACTGTTGGGACCAACTTTTATTGATCTCCTTTTTTCATATCATTGATGCTACATATGCTTGATCATTGAACATGAATCCTCCCTCCCTCCCTCCCTCTCCCTCTCTCTCTCTCTCTTGCTTTTTGTAAAGTAATAGAGATAGAAAGTGATATTTCCTCTTTTCTGTAATGTGTTTTTTGATTTTTTGCATATAAAATTTGAATCTAATTAAATTCAACATTTTTAGTTGAAAGTCATTCCTAAGTTATGTTGTTTGTCATGTAACATCATACGTACATGCATGTAATGTTCATTTTTTTTATAATGTAGTCTACCGTCAGTTACATTAATATTGTTTCGACGTTATTATGTTACACCAAAAAGTTAAAGAGTATACAAAATATATTAATAGAGATAGAAAGTGATATTTCCTCTTTTCTGTAATGTGTTTTTTGAGTTTTTGCATATAAAATTTGAATCTAATTAAATTCAACATTTTTAGTTGAAAGTCATTCCTAAGTTATTTTGTTTGTCATGTAACATCATACGTACATGCATGTAATGTTCATTTTTTTTTAAAATGTAGTCTACCCTCAGTTACATTAATATTGTTTCGATGTTATTATGTTACACCAAAAAGTTAAGAGTCTATAAAAAATATATTATACTTACCGTATAGTAAGGCTTAAGACACTGGCATCAATTTGGAAAATTGAATTTGTTAATTTCTTATTTTTGTGCTTTCTCATCAGTTTTATGATCTCTTTCGCTTTGGGTTATCAAATCATTACATAATGTAGATTCACAAATCTAATCTAATATAACTAATAAGGGAAAGACAACCATGACGAGATTCATGACATGACAATATTTTATGTCATTTCACGTGGAAGATGCTCAAATAATTCAATATTATGCTCCTAAAATTTAAGAAATCGAATAAACGCATTATTAAAATGAAATAATCCATTAATTAAAGTAGTTTTGTCAAAAAATGACTATTTTATATATTAATATGTTGAAATATTGGAACTTGACACTTAGTGTACCTATCAGCGCCTCATTCATTTTCGCTAGTAGGTGCAATCTCTATCTGTAGTCAAATATTTATCCCTGTATTTAGTAGTTATTTATGATTATATTAAAGTTTATATTGACTTAATTAGTAAATAAAATTTCAACTTTAAAGAAAAGTTAAATGGCATAGCCATCTTTGTATTGTTGTACTGTTTGAGTTTAAGGACTATTTTACCAAAATTTTTTAAAAAATGTACCAAACTATCACATATTAAATAGATTAAGGATCATCGGTGTTAATTACTCAAATCTAATATAAAACATGTTTTGGGTGGGGAATTTTTAGCAGTTTTACTCAATTATTCTCACTAATGATAGTTACATAAAGCTGTATGTTTGTCAGGTGGACACTGGGGCTTAATTGTAAGATCTAACATGGTCCAAATGGCATATATTTCTAGGTTTTCTTTCCTGATGGGAAAAGGAAAGAACGTGTATCTACATTTAAGATTCATAATTTTTTAAATCAATTTAATTGAAAAGCATACTTGGAACATGGGAAAGACCAACAATTTCAAAATTTTAATAAGTCTATAAATACAAAAGTTATACATGCAATTATTAATAACTTCCCAATGATGGCGTGGCAATTAAGTTAAAATTAGTTAAATGTAAATTAATGATCATATGCAAACTGTTTAAAATTCCAAAATAGCAAAAAGAAAAATGTGGGGGAAAATATTTTATAAATGGTCCCCCAAAAATTTGAAACCAAAGCATACTATATGCAAAGGACCACAAAGTATATTACCTTACATTTCTTGAGCTTTTTTCTAATTTAATAGTGATGTTCTAACCAATGGTTTAAATAAGGAATTTCATAGAAAGATTTCAATTAGCATTTGGCACCACAAAATATATGTACAAACAATAATTGTCTTCGAAGAAAAAGTGCACAATCTTTAAATAATTAAAAAGAAAGTTATCATGTATTCACTATAAAAAAATAATAATTATAATAAAGAAAGTTATCATGGCATAACGGAGGAAAATATTCACCACCAAGAATTCTACTTAAGAAAAATTATTACTATTATCCAACAAACTAATTAATATTGTTGACTATTTTTTTTTCTTTAGTGAGAATATTTTTCTATACCTTTTTAGACTTTTGAGAAGAATATTGTTATCCTAAATAACATTCTGCTTAATTTGGAGGGTACCTAATAAATGAAATAGATGTTGTTTTCCAAGGTCGACATATCATTTTCCATGAAAATGACTTTTGCTTTGAGCGAGTAACCAAGGGAAACCAAAATTAGGGGAGGAAAAAAAAAAACTAATTCGTTTAACCTAAAATAATAGGATTGTGGTGATTGTACAGTTCTTATCAAAACGAACTTTCTGCATGCTCAATTATGAGTGTGTCGAGAAAATTTTCTCATCATCAAGTTTCAATATACGTTCTTCGTTCTGAATTTCATTAGATTTTATTAATGAAACGGTATCAGTTGAGAGTTTTGTCTCGTGTATCACGAGATCACTCACATTGTATTTGTATTTTTTGTTTAATTGAATACAATTCCCCTAAAGTTGCAAATTCAAGTATAAACAAATTTCTCTAAGAGTCAAATGACACTTCATTCCAAATAAAATTGGCATGTTTGGATTGTTCACATTAATATATTATTTTAAAAAAATTAATCTATATTATGGAAGTTATCATCAAAGAGATGGGATGAATGACCCTGAAACATGGCCTAAAGCAAAGACTCACGTTTTGTGCGTAATTTTGTTAATACACTATTAGTTTACAAGCTACACAAAAAAAGGGTTCACAAGCTCCGCAGCAAATATGAGACATGAGGATTTTTTATCTCAGAGAGAAAAGTTTGAGGACTAATTTGAAATGTGTAAAATGTTAGAGATTATTAGTAAAAATACATTTTTTTTGTTTATACCAAAATGTCCCTAGCCAAGGGTGCACGTGCTTGCACATGATGACTTAACGTGGGAGGAAAAGTAGTTGGGCGAAAAGTGAGAAGGCCCCGGGTGCTTCAAAACAGCAAATGTTGGGGACTTAAATGTGACAAAAGAAAAGCATAGGGATCTAAATGCAACACATGTGTAAGTTTAAGGGCGAGAGATGCAAATAAGCCCGCCTAGAAGGGTTTGTGAGATAATGTTCTTTTACAAGGGTTCTTTTTCAAAATTTATCTTATAATTCATTGTTCTCTTCAGGAGGCGTAAATTAGCTTGTTGACTTTGTGATGGTCATAAATAGCTAATAATCTGCTAGGAATGCCAAGACTTTTTCAATGTTGATCTCCAAAATTTGGTAAAGCAAGGCGACCAATATTTATTTAATGAGATAACAAACTTTAGTGTTAGAAATATACCATTATAGAAACTGGATTCACATTGGGGAAAGCACTAAACATTTTCAGCTTCTGCATTACAAAGTATGAAAATGTATCACAACATCAAACATATGATCACTATAAGCATTAAAAGAAAAAAAAAGGAAAAAAAAAAAAAAGAAAAAAAAACTAATTTTTTTTTCCCACATGATCAACATTTCAGAAGCTTTTGTGCACCTTTCTCAAGCAAAAAAGAAACAATAGCAATATTAGCTTGGTGACCACTTAAAAGAAATCGAATTCCAGAAAATTGTTTTGATCCGAGTGAGCGACAGAACCAGCAGCGGTGGCTTTTTCACTCATTGACACCATCGGGGTTGAGATTCTCTCGTATTCTACGGGTTTTGGAACCTCAGGCGGGCTTGCACATCGGATCAATGCCCAATTTATGCCTTCAAAGAACGGATGTTGTTTGATCTCCGTTGCCCCGCGCTTGAACGCCAACCTATGCTGTGGTTCCTTCACAAGCAACCCTCTAATCAAATCCCTTGCTGAAAAGCTAACTACTGGTGCCTCTGGGAACCTCAATGGCTGTCCCACGACGTTGAACAAGGTTGCCCGGTTCCCTGATCCCTTGAAAGGGGTCTTACCGAACAATAGTTCGTACAAAAAAATACCGAAAGTCCACCAATCAACAGCGCTGCCATGCCCTTCGCCTTTGATGATTTCAGGTGCCAAGTACTCATGGGTCCCAACAAATGACATCGAGCGAGCATTAGTTGGCTCAGCAATGAGCTCGGGCAACGGGGTAACTTGGTTGCCCACTTCATTCTTTGGCTTCCTATCCTTCTTGGATTTACTCGAAAAGAAACGTGGACCAAAGCAAGTTGTGGGCACCACGCAAGATGGTTGTATACAAGACGGCTCAATGCAGGCTGGCTGCACACAATAGACCGGATTCCTTCGCAGGGGCTCAGATTCAGGAGCTGCAGACTTGACTAGTGTTGGACTGACGGCACAGCGGAGGGAGAGGTCAAAGTCGGAGAGCATTATGTGCCCATCGTCCCTCACGAGGACATTTTCTGGCTTGAGGTCTCGGTAGACAATCCCAAGCATGTGGAGGTATTCGAGAGCAAGGAGAACCTCGGCAACATAGAACCTGCATAGTGAAGGTCAAGCATAATAGCAAATGGCAGTTAGAGTGAGTTATACCTATATCAAAAGAGCATTCATCACCAAGTGAAACAAGATAATAAAGGGGTGACATGAGGAAATGGCCGTTTTTAGGGATGTGTTGAAAAAAATATGGCTGAATTTCAGGTATAAAAAATGACAGTTTCAGTAAATAAACTGATTTAATACGCAGTAATTAATGGATTCGCTCAGTAAACAATGGATTAATGGCAATTTTCCTCAATTAAGAGAGAAAAAAAACGGTTATTTACTTCCTGAAACAAATTTATATTACGTTTGATAGGGCAACAACAGATGAATTTAAGAATATCTCTAGCACAATAGCAATGAGCAACGACAAGCATCTTGAAAGTTATTGTTTTCAAATAAAAGAGTAATTGAAAAAGAAAAAAGTCTTCTCACTAATAATGATAATAATTTCTTCTCTTGAATCTTTTCACTCTTTACTTAAAAACAAATATTTGGATAATTTCATTTGGTTTTGAAAAAGCCAAAAATCATACGATAATCTCCATGAATCTTCCCAGTGAATTTCAACAACATTAACACCTTAATATGCATCAAATTTTCACTCTCAGATTAAACTAAGTCCAAAATATTTCCATAATTCTACAATCCATATATCTCATAACTCATGAATTATCAATTAGACTTTCCTAAATATCCATATGTAACGTTCCACATCATATATCACATAACCAAGACTAATTGATAAGCGAATAAAAATAGACATGATTTATAAGAACAAATTATCCAGAAGCTAGTAAGGAAAATTCAATAAAGATTTAACATCTTCATAACTAACACCATTCTGTATAGTAAGGAAAATGAGAAGGTAAAGGTATCATACTTAACAGCCTGCTCAGTAAAGTGCTTCCCCGGTTGCCTCTGCCGAAGCGTGTGCAAGTCACCCCCGGGACAGAACTCCATCACCAAGCATGAATACTTTTCCGTCTCAAAATGCGTATACAAAGTAGGAAGGAAAGGGTGGTCTAAGGATTGTAGAATTTCTCTCTCCGTTTGAGCCCGAAGCAGCTTTTTTCGGCTGGCTAAAGACCCCTTATCCATAACCTTCATCGCGAAGTAACATTTCGTTCCCCTCAACTCAGAGAGATAGACACTCCCAATATCTCCACACCCCAACTTCTTCAGAAGCCTGAAATGGCCAAAGTTCAAACCGCCTTCCTTCGATCTCACGACCTGTATGGCCTCCCACCTTATGTCGTTCGCCTTGTGCGGCTTGTTGACGCTGCTGCTTAAGCTGCTACAAGTGCTCTCATCACTCAAATCACTGCTTGTGCTCCCTCTACAAATACTACTCTTCCCGCTCTCAACGAAATCAACCCGCTCGCTAACTTTCGCGCTTCCACTAGTCTTGGCAAGGCTGCCAGCCCCATCACTGACTTTTGCCGAACCCGGGCTAACTCCAACATCTAATCCCTTCTTCTCTTGGTCTCCACAACCCTCCGGCGGATTCACAGCAGCCACATCAGATGGCAATCGTTTTGAATCGCCCAGCGACAAACTCGAATTTAACTTATCCTCTAAGGAACTAGGAGAATCTCTTTTATCCTCTGAGGTCTTTGGAGCAACTTGTTGAACCTGAACACCCTTAGGAGCTACTACTTCTCTAGGTGTAACCGGGGCCGATTTGCTAGTCTTTGAAACCTGTAGAGGGGGAGGTCTACGGGAGTTTCCTTCTGTTGTTTGACTAGCAACTAACTTCCTATGTTTTTCCGGGGAAATTCCGGTACTAGATTTCGAGGCCATCGAAATGAATCCGATTTGTTGATGAACAGATTATCAAACTGAACAAACCCATTATTCATCACCCCCCACTTTCACCAGTTGAATCCCACCATTAACAATCTCAGTTATTTTCATCTTCAAGCCCATCAAAAAAGCCAAAGTGATTCACTGATCTCTACAACTAAAACAGAAACAACACTTTACCAAAAATGAAAAAACTTTCAAAACTAATGAGGTTTTGCCCAAATCAAATTGTCAATATTAGAGCAAGTATAAAGAAAAACATTATATATATATATATATGAAGAGCAAACACAACCTAAAAAACCCTTTTTTCAACTCAAAAAAACCTTTCCCTAAAGCATCATCCTTTACATGATTATTAACAATAAATCATAGAAAGCCACTTAAAGGGCACTGAGAAATTGCAATAAAATCACATGCATACAGAGGAAAACAAAGTTCAGATTTTTCATCCAAATACAAAAGAAACAATTTTTTTATCTAAACCAACCTTAAAATGTTGATCTTTTATTCTTTTTTCTAGTGAAAGCTCAAACGTCTTTAGAGGAAACTGGCATGGATCAAAGGAACATGTAAAACTAAATCAATTCCCACCCAATATGTAGGTTCTCTATTAGCTTTTGCTAAACACCCAAAAGGCGAAAAAAAAAAAAACAAAAAACAAGAAAAAATAGAGCAAACGATAAGAACAAAGTAAAGGAGATTCATACAGATCTCAATCACAAAAGAGAGAGAGAGAGAGAGAGAGAGACCCACCTCTTTGGATCCCAAAAGCTTCCCCCCACAAAGACCCAGATGCTAAAAAACAAGATAGAGGAAGAAGCTAAAAACCCACCAAGCAAAATCAGAGGACCAGAAAGAAAAAAAAAAGTTTTGAGACCACAAAGGGTACCTGAGAGAGAAGTCACAAAGATCAGAAGTTTGCTTTTTTAGCCAGTGAAGGCAAAAATAAAAATGAAAATGAAAATGAAAATGAAAAGGAGAAAGGAGAAAGGAGAAGAAGAGCACTCACTACTGTTGAGAGAGATAAAAGAAAGAAAGAACAATAATGTGTAAGAGCTCCTCCCTCAAAAATGTGTGGAGCGAGAGAAAAAGAAGAA
>NW_010359286.1:170916-225459 GCF_000414095.1 Morus notabilis | reverse complement strand
GGGAAAGAGAGAGAAAGTGAAAGTGAAAGAGAGAGAGAGAGAAAAAAAACTTTCAGTTTTTGTGTTTGAAAGAGTTGGGTGTCTTGTGGGCTCCTCATGCATGTAGAGAGGAGGGAGAGAGAGATGGAGGGGTCAAAGCTGAAGAAAAGCTTTTTCCTTTCTTGTTTTTATTGTTTAATAAATAGGAGAAAAAAAATATAATAATGATATCACACCATTTTAAAGGAAATCAAATATATTTTCAGAGAAAAAAAAAGTAAATCAAATATATTTTAAGTTGTCAGTCCAAACTAAAAATATCATAAAATAATTTTTGATAATTAATTAGGAAAAAAATACAAAAATACTACTCAAATTTTCAAAAGATGTGTTTTCTTTGCATTTATGCTATGGAATTGTAAAAACTTGGCTTTGTTCGTTTCGCTGATTCGAATTTAGAATTTAAGTTGAGATGTGATTTTATGTGAGCTTTTTACTATAGTAAAAAAGTTAGATGTGACTGTTTGTGAGAGCTTTTTATTGTAACAAAACTCAAATTTTAAACTCGAATCAGCGAAACGAACGAGGCCACGTCACTCAATTCACGATAAAATATGTTGTGGGATATTTTTAATATCCCACTAGACTCTCCCAACAAAAATAACGGGGTATTTTTGAAGAGTATACTGATAGAATATTCTATTAAAATATTTTTAAAAATAAATAAAAATAGTATAAATATAAAGTTGTTAGATTTTCGCGGCATATTATCCTGCCAAACATTTTTTGGGTTATCTTTCTCTTTTCTTGGGTTCAATTATTTCGATGTATTTGTCCAAAAATACAAGAGTGTGACTCAACAACATATGGGCCTCTAAAGCCTGCAATCTGTCCCTCATCATGCCTTGGGGAACTTCTTTTCTCTTTTTTTCTCCCTTTTTTTTTCTTTTTTTTTTTGCGCATTTGGGGCTTCAATTTCTTGGGAATATTCAGAGTTGTCCCTCTTTCCCTCCCTCTTTATCTCTGCCTTTGTGCTGTGGCACTTTTAATGGGGGAAAAATGACAATTAAGGAGATTAAATATTGGTCTTTAATTGTCACCAATTTTAAGTGGTCCTGATTGAGAGGTCTTTTACAATCTTTCGGTTTGTGGATAAATTATGGGCAAAATGGTCCACCAAATATGTCAGTTGATGAGACTGTGATCGGATTTGGCGGTGAGGAATTATTTACTGAAATATTGAAACAAGTGGGCCCATTGACCAATTGTCATGTGTGGAGATGGGAGTTGGCAAATAATTGGATTTGGATGCGTATCATAGTTGTTGTTTGATAAATAATAACTAAATATTCGTAAATATACCATCCTAGAAATAGCCTAAGCGTTTTAAATTAATCTTTCTTGGAAATGGGTTTTTGTTTGGAAGTTAAATAGAGGTAGGGAATAGCCTAATAGGAGTTTCCCAAAAATTGGCCAGTCAAATAGAAATATGGCCAATAGCTAAACATGCCACGTTTGGGACAAACAAAGAAAAGGGTATATTCTGCCAATTTTGTTAATCTCAAAAAAAAAAAAAAAACTAGAATCAAGATTTTCTTTCTTAACTTAAAAATCAAAGGCCAAAAATTCAATGGATCTAAAGGTTTTAAACCCACCTCATTAATGCAAACAGTTGTGGAAATAAGTAAAATGGCCACTCGTGCTCTTCTACAGAGTAGTGTCTCAAAATTTTGTACAAAACATACCCAACAACCTAATGTTTCCAAATTGATTGATTCTTTCACCTTTGTGGCAAACACAGACAACATCACTTAAATGCCCATAATCCTCCATTTTCAACAGCTTCAAGTTGAAGATAACTTCAGGGCTGTTCGGCAGCCCCTTTTTTGAGTTAAAAATTAAAAAAAAAAAAAACAACTCGAGTTATAACTTTATTTAAATTTATGTTCTTTTAAGTTTGAACTCGAATTTATGACTAAAACTCGAGTTCAAGTTTTCCCTTCAACTCAATTTCAGAAACTCGAACTCAAATTAATGAACAGTATTTTTTCTATTTTTAAAAATGTTATAACTTTTTCGTTTTAATTCTGATTGAGATGATTTTTTTTCTATGCGTTGACAACGAAAAGACGAATAAAACCTCACTCATATACCCTATTAAAATTTTCTATCAGCATTGAGTTTTTATTAAAATACTATCTAAATACAAATTTAAGTTTTGACTCACTGAAATACAACCTCAAAAAGATTCTTATCTCAAACCATAACTTAAATGTACACACCTAAATACAAACTCAATTTACAACTTCAACTCAAGTTATAACTTAAACTCAACTCAAAATCTATACGTAAGTCACCTAACTCAAAAACAGCAAAAGAACAGCCCTTTCATTTCTTGATTAAAGTCTATTAAATATCAAGGTAACTGAAACAACTAACCAAATAGCTCTTTGGAGAGTGATAGTGTGTACAACTAGAGAAAGAATAATAATAATAATACATGTTACAGACAGTGTCGAAGCCAGAAAAGTTTGTCAAGAGGGTTAATAACTACAATACAAATTTTTAAATAATTTGGCTATTTTGGATATGAAGAGTATTGAGTTTTAGTTGGACTTTTTTATATAGTGATGTTTTTTCAATGAATTTTTAAAGACTTAAATCAAGTTTTGATAAGATGTGTTAAATTGTGGAGCCTAATAATTATAATGACAATTATTGCTTTCCGTAAAAAGGAATTCATAGATCAACATTCATGGTAAGATCCAATTGAAAAACTCTTCCTGAAAGTAGAGTCTTAGCACTTGAGAAGATTTGTGGGACTCAGAGCCTAGTTGATATGTTGATGAAGATTGATCCAATTGAAAAACTGAAGTTCTTCAATCGGACTTTGATCTAACAAATTAAAATTTAAGTTAGAGATTATTAAGTTTGTAAACTCATATTGTTAATTGTTTGAGAGATGTGCGATTTTTTTTTTTTTTTTTTTATAAACTTCATCTCCATCATAGTGAATTACTATAATAGCCAAAAAAAATGTAAGTATCAAATTAAAATGAACCACTATAAATTTTATGTGTTCATTTTTATTTTTATAATTTTATTGTTTTTAATTATATAAAATTAGAACGTCTAATTCTTAACAAGATGACGAAAGACACATAATACATAAATATAAAATAAGATTTCCTGGTAAACGTCATTCCAGCCAATAGTATTTGTATTTTTATATCAAAAAAATAAATGTAATTACTAACAAACCAAATTATGTTACTTATCTAAATTAATCAAGTGCATTCAAGAGGAATAGGCACGGCAGGATCATCAATGATGTTAGTTTAATCTCTTTAATTAGCTTCTTTTGTTTTTTGTTTTCTTTTTTCTTTTTCATTTTTGCCATGATATTTATTTCTTTTCTTCACGATACTATAATGCTTGGATATGGGTCATAGTAATTGTGCCTCCTTTGGAAATTAATGACTTGTGCTAATTTTTGCCCACTATGCCATTGAACATCTTTAGTTAATTAGTAGAACAACCCCACCAACGAATCTTAAAAGAATAAGGGCAAAAATGGAAAAGAAATTGAAAACTAATTTATAGAAGTTTGGATGTGCGGTGATTATCGTTCACTTCGTAAATTTAAGTTTTCAATTTGAGTTGAGATGTGACATTTTTTAAAAAATTTTTATGTAACAGAAAAAGTTAAATGTGATATTTTTTAAAAAAATTTTATTGTAAAAACTTAAAATTAAAAATCTGAATCGGTGAAATGAATGAGGCCTAAGGCCTGAGAGTAATTTGATTGAAGTTTTCTGAAAATGAAATTCTCAAGTCTGAATTTTGCAATTTTTTTTTTGGGGTTGAAGTCTGAATTTTGCATTACATCATTGGTAGACAAGCAAGTACAACTTTTAGGACGGTAGGCTCAAAGAGGCCTAAAAAAAAAAAGAAGAGGGCTTTTATCTTTTGTATTTAAAGGACATCCATTTTCTAGGATTGTCTTCTTTTTATTTTCTTTCTGATAATTTAGCTGTCATTATTTTCTTTTTTGCCAAAAAGTTTTAGCCATGGAGACCTCCAATATTGAACTGGAGTCAACTATTTTTCTATTTTAGTTATATAAAGCAACACCTCTCTAATGTTAAACTAGATTTGCTTTTTTTTTTAATTAAGGAAAAAGTAGTTATATGGATTTTTTTTATTTGAAAGCAAAGTAATTATATTGATTTTTAGTGACAAGGAATTAAGGTTTTGAAATTAGGCAACTACAGCCCGATTAAAAAGAAGTGAGAATATTAGAAATAGGAAATCAAAGAGAAAACTGCTGAAATTTAGTGAATAAGTTTGAATTTTTATCATTTATTTTTTATTAATATCTTTTTGATTAATATAGTTATTTAATTTAAAAGAATATTAAGCAAAAATAAAGAGTAAAAATTCAGACTCATACGTTTTAAAGGGTATTTGTCTCCTTTCTCCGAAATCAATTCATTTTTCTTTATTCCATTTATCTCCTTTTTTTTTTCCTTGGTCACTGGATTAATATGTAATAGGATGACAGGAAAGAAATTCATATTATTATCAATCCGAAGAGTTATGGTTGGAACACCAAACATATGCTAAATAGTAAATAACATGAAATTTTCCAATTGATCCAAGTAATTTTATTATTTTATCTCATCGTTTCTTTACTGGTTCGTTGTAGTCTTTGTAGATAGGATATGATATCACTACTCATGACATGAAATATAAATGATTTTCCCTATAAATAGTGAATACAATAGGTTTTATATTACTTTTTTTTTTTTAACCATGTTGTCGTCTTTATGGCTCTCACTGTGTTTAAGATGTAATATATGTTGATTTTATAAAGCTACAGTAGTTTGTTGGAGGCGTCGCAACATTTACAGACCGACGTCGTTTTCTCGTCGTTGTTTTGAAGGTGACATTTTTCTTTCTAATAAATCATGCTTTCCTTAAGTCTACTTGTTTACTTGAAACAATTATTTCTTAAGCTCTATTCGTTTCTGAAGTAATATGACCTTGTGTCGTTTAATGGTTAATATCACATGAGATTGACGTTGTTTAATGGACGGTCACCTTAAAACAAATATAAAAGTTTATGTTACACCATAGTCGAGCAATCGGCCGTCCTCTCGCACGACAGGCGCCGATGACTCCTCGTTGAGAACCAGTTACAGGCGTCGAGAGAACTACTGTAGCTAAGGTGCCCTTTGGACGTCGAGAGCCCGTGCAATGCGACGAACGTCGAGCACCGTGGCCATTACGTCGAGGCAGCAAGTCCAGTTAAATCCATCAACAAGTCTTGTCAACTCAGGAAAGGATACACTGCGCCGACTGCTACTGTCGAAGTCAGTAAATTAAGCGGCCGATAAGAGAGGTCATCATGAAAATACACCTACCCACCCTAAAATCAAGGGATAGAAAATGGCTTCCTCCTCGGGAAAGCGCAGAAGAAATGATTATATGTAAAGGCCTATAAATAGAGCCTAAAAAAACCATTGAGGGGTTACGCACTGTTTTATTATTCCAAGAGAGCTTGTAATCCCAAAAGATATTAGTGCATCCACAAGTGGATTAGACAAAGAGTTCTTGCCGAACCACTATAAATCTCTGTCTCCTTTGCATTATTTTTCCACTTTAATCCTTAATTAAGCCGTGAGTGTTACTGAGAGTGTCTTTGGAGAGCGAATTACGCGTTGTCAGAAAAACACCGTCAACAGTTTCATTTCTAAGATATGTTGTCGTTCTCTTAGGTTTGTTTTGTCGTAACTCGTAAGAAGGTGACCTTGTTGTTATTACTAAGCTATGATGTTGTTTTCTAGATTCATTGCCGTTTATGAGACTGTTATCACTCTTCCTCTTGGTTGTAGTCGTTTTCTAAAATTTTTGTTGTTTCATCATTTTTAATAATTTTGTCGTTTCGAAGGCTTTTTCTCCTACCAAGGTGTCCATGTTGTTTACTCTAAAATGTTGTCGTTAATACAAAATACCATGTTATTTTCTAAAGTTTTTGTCGTATGCAACGATATTGTGGATCTTTAGGTCGACTGTCGTATATCAAACTGATGTTGACGTATATTAGTCAGGGTTGTCGCTGGTAGGCTGTAGAAGTCGTCTACAGTTCTGTCGTTCCATTGTCGATCGCATCTCTCTCTCTCGTCCAGACCCAGCCTCTCTCTCGTCCAGACCCAGCACCGCTTCCGTCGAGGACGCCGCCGCCGCCTTCCGATCCACCACGCCGTTGCCGGACTTTCCTCTGCCGCCACCACCAGAGTATGATTCCTTTTTTTCTCCTTTTTCTGTGAAAAATTTTTGATCTGAACTTTCCGATTTGTGTTAATTTTTTATCTGAACTTGAAAATCTCACTGGGTTTGAACCAGAACGTCGTCGGCGCATCTGGGTTTGAACCAGAACGTCGTCGGCGCATCTGGGTTTGAACCAGAACGGCCACGATTTTTTCATCCTTTTTTGTCCCTTGCTATTTCTCCCCATCGATTGCATAGATTGCTATTTCTCCCCATCGGCGCATCTGGGTTTGAACCAGAACTTGAAAATTAACACAATCCTTTTTTGTTTTCCTCCCAATCGATTTTTTGTCCCTTGCTATTTCTCTTTACCTCCACGACTAAAACATAAGATGAACCCCTGTATTTTCTCAAGAATGCTCCATCCTTCTTTGCATCCGCCGCCTGAGACACAACCTCCATCAACCAAAAAGCACCTCGATTTCTTTATGTAATCCTAATACTTTGCCCGTAATCTGTAATCTGAAGAATGAACCTTATGTTGGGTTCTGTAGAAGTAAAATGCTTCAAAGCTAGCAACCTTATGTTTGGTTCTGTAGAAGTAAAATGCTTCAAGTTAAATTCTTTTTGGCTATTAAGTTAATTTTTGGCTAGAAGATTCGTCTATTAAGTTAATTTTATATTAAGTATGCTTATTTCTTTTTTTCCCTTCAATGAGCATATATGGATCTTCTTCCATTGGAAAAAAAAAAAAAAAGAATTGTGGCTATTTTGGTTCAATATATGGAGATGTTAAATGAAATGACATTTTTGTTCATGCTTATGATATTTGTAATTATTAGTAAGAAATGTTGCGTAGAAATAGATGGGGTGAGAGTTTTTATCGCTGACATCGTATACGCCAACTAAATTACCATCGATTGATACATGAGAGTGACTTAGCATGTCTTAAAAGCTCTCATATGAATAGGAGAACATTTACTATCCTATGTAACTACCTTCGAACCATTGGCAATTTGAGGGGAACAAAAAATATGGATGTTGAAGAATTGGTAGCTATATTCCTACATATATTAGCTCATGATTAAAAAAATAGGATTATGAAATGCCTATTTGCACGCTCGGGTGAAACAATAAGTAGACAATTCAATATTGTCTTAAAAGCGGTGTTACGTCTCTATGAAGTATTGCTAAATTTCTTCATGTTGGATAATGAATTTAAGTTAGATTTTCTTCTATCTCTTTTGGAATGAGTTAGGTTGAAGCTTGTGGTGCTATATTTACAAACTTGAGTACATTGTCTAATATTTAGATCTTTTGATGGCATCTTTAGAACTTTTATATGTGGTCCTAGATTTACAACTTTTAATTTCAGGTTTGGAACCTTATTCAAGTATATGTTCTCATATTTAGAACTTTTATAAGAACTTTTAAGTATAGAGGATTTTATGGACTACTTGTTCTCTATTATTTGATAATTTTATGGACTACTTGTTGTGTTGTATTTTATACTTTTTAAAATATTAGTGCTAATTGTAATTCATCTAAAAATAATATATATTTTTTAATTCACAATATTCCCATGCACAACCAAACACAGTAATGTATTATTCCTAGAAATCATATTATTCTCCATCACTTTTTCAGAAATATGATTCCTACTGATTTCTGCATACCAAACGCCCCTTTACGATTTGAAATCTTCACTGTAATTTATTTTCTCAAAAAAAAAAAAAAAAAAGCGAAAGATAATCCCCAATTTTTCAGCTCTCAGCTTCTCGTTTCAAGCTCCAAAATTTAAAAGAAATCCCACTGAAACTGAAGCTCAGGTACCAAAGTTCAATTTTTTACTCTATTTTGGTAACCAAATATTGCGGTGTTTGGGTCTTTCGGGCTTTAGGGTTTGTTTTTCAATTGCTTGATTTGTTTTGTTTATTTTTTCCCTTTGCCTTAGAAATTGATTTTTTCCCTTTTCAATTTTCATTATCTTAAGCTTTCTGGTGATAATCTAACGTTTGTTTTACATAAAACTATCTTCAATTTATATATCATTCCAAGTTATGATTTTCCCCTAAAACGATCTTTATCTGTATTCATTTCTGCTCATTTGAATTCTGGGGTGTTTTCTGAATTTTCATTACCAGTAAGAGCTACAATTGAAACATCATGGTTGATTAAATAGCCAAAAAAAAGGTATGATTTTTCTAATTCAATTGGCTTTTGGAATGATAATCTAGGGTTGGCAAAATGCATTTTTTCTAGTTTCCTCTAGAATCATTATTTATTGTTTTAAACATTCTTATGATATTTTTTTTAATCAATTTTTCTCCTTTTTTTTTTTTAAATTATTCCAAGTTATGATGGCCTTTTTTGTTTTGGGGCATTTTCACTTATTCAAATTTTGGTATATTTCTTGTACAGATTACCAGTGAAAGTGACAATGGACAACATGGTTGATTCTCTGAACAATGCATACCAAGAGTTTGTGGCTGCGTCAGCCAATGTTCTTGAAGCCAAGGAGACTTCCGGGGGCCAGAAAACGGCGGCCACTGATGCCGCTCTCGAGAATTTCAAGCAGAAATGGGAGTTGTTCAGGGTGGCCTGTGATCAGGCCGAGGAGTTTGTGGAATCTGTTAAGCAAAGGATAGGATCAGAATGCCTGGTGGATGAGGCGACGGGCTCAGTGGCTGGGAAATCGGGGCAGCCATCCGCCACGGACCTCCCGCCCATCAGCGCTGTCCGTTTGGAGCAGATGAGTAAGGCTGTCCGGTGGCTCGTGATCGAGCTGCAACACGGTTCTGGAGGAGGTTCTGCTGGCTCTGTGCATTCCCATCCGTCGTCTGCTCCTTTCGATGCTAGATTCTCTGAAGATCCAGCTCAATAGGTTTCTTTGTATATTATGTTGTTTCTGTTACTAACTTTTTCCCATTTAGGATAAATTTAGCGCTCGATTTGTATAGGTCTAGATGTGTTCAATGTTGTTAAAAGTTTAGTTGCCAAAGGGAAAGGGTAATAGAAGAAAGAGGAAGATTATGCATTTTGTTCTTACAAGTTACGATATGGAATTTACACTTATGATTCTTGCACTTTTGATGTTGGGGTCTCCTCTTTTGTTATTGGAAAGTGTTGCATCTAATGTAATTACTTTTATGTGCCTCTTTCAATGGAGAGGCTTCATCATAATGGATTAAGTTCTCCCATCTAAATTTAATTACAAAAAGAAAGAAAATGCTAGAGTCACTCGTTTGTTACTTTCTTTGTCACGTTCTGTATTCACTGTCTGACACACGTACTTCACTATCTCGTTTTTTATTTAAATAATAATATATTATGTTAGTGAAGTGCACTTATTAAATAGTGAATGTAAAAAATGACAGAGTACAGAGAGATTGACGCTAGCATTTCTATTAAAAAAAAAAAAACCGTGCTCCCCCATCTTTGAGTAGTGTTTCCAACGGCCGCATTGCAAATATATCTGCTTGTGATTTGTGTATCCAGCGTAACCACACAGTAAACTGCTTGTGATTTGTGTATCCAGCGTAACCACACAGTAAACAAGTTAAGTGCCCGTTCACTTCGCTGATTCGAGTTTGTAATTCGAGTTGGAATGTAATTTTATGTGAGAGTTTTTTACTGTAGCAAAAAAATTAGATGTGACTGTTTCTGAGAACTTTTTACTGTAATAAAACTCAAATTCTAAACTCGAATCAGTGAAGTGAACGGAACCTAAGTTTAACCTAGTGTTTAAGGCTAGGAGTAGCAGGGTTGCAAGTGCCATTAAGCACCCATGCTTAAAACGCTTTATGCATAAGAGAACTGAAAGTTGGGCAAGATTAGTTATTTTGTGCAAACAATGGGGTTGGAAGTGCCATCTTTTTTTTATACCAAGAAATCTCCCGAGCTCATTTTTGTAAAGCCCGAGTTTGAAACTAGAGCCCTCTACCAAATCCTACAATCTTTAGAAGGCAATAAACTATGACTTTTGGCATGTTGGTGCCTGTGAGGTGGTTTAATTGGAAATGCCATATTTCATTCAAGTTTATGTAAACACTTAATTTTTGATACAATATGAGGGTTGGGGCCTATAACTCTCACTTTACTAACAAAAAATGATAATTAGGGTTTGAATCTTAATAGACAAACGCACACAATTACGCACCTAACCACTTATTTAGCCTCGACAAATTTTCTCGCCCATTATATAGCCTTGCTTGAATTAACTTGCACCGTTTAATGAGGATCTAAGTAGCTCTTAAATTTTACTTACGGAAGTAGTTCCCTTTTCTTTTCTTTATACTGGCCTTTTTTGGTAGAATTATTTATACTAGACTTGGATCATCTCAATCCGAACCAGAAACAAAGTTAACACTGAACTCTCTGCAAACTTGCCCAAGACAATAGACAAATCCATGAAGAAAAAATGACCCTTTTCTTGATTGCATCAACATAAAACATATCCTTGTACAGAAGTATTTTTTATCAAGCCAATAAATCCTTTAACACTAGATTTTGGTATTAAGGAGATCAACAGCAAACCGTCATGAAAGATCAGCAATCACTCGTTCGCATTTGTCTTCCAAAATCTTCACGGCTTCGGTAAATAGCACTTCTGGAGGCAAAGCTCCGGTTGATTCAATGTTAACTGAAGACGCACAAATGAAAAATTAGATTGTTTTAAAGCATGTAAGAAAACTATAATGGTTAAAAAAAAAAAAAAAAAAAAAAACCAGATATATGTGTGCGTCAATAACTGATTACTTACATATAAAGTGATTTTTGCGGCGACGCAGCGAAACACGATCTTCCCATTGTTGACCCCCTCTAATGCATTCCCTACAAAGTGTGCAACCTCGAGGTCGGGCTACGGTTGCCCTTTTCCTACCTGTTTGATGGTCAACTTATCATTAAAAGATCCAGATTTTTTTTTTCTTAATACAAGATGGGATGCAACCCCCCACTCAAACCTCCCCAGTGCCACTAGACCAAAATTCTAAAGCTCCAATTCTAACCATTGAAGTGCTTTTAGAATCAAACAAAGATAAAATATTTTCTATCGTACCGAAAAGTCTATCACATCAAAAACAAAAATCAGAAAAAAGAATATCATTTCACCTTTGCCAATGTCTTCAATATCAAAGACGCCAACCGGGCATTTAGCTTTAAGTTCCTCTGCAGCCTCATCTTCAACCTCTTGCAAAAGTACAACCTAAAATAGAAACAAAAAATAAAATATAAATAAAAAACCTTCTAATAAACTTGGCAAGGCATAGAAAAAAGTCGTTGAATCACATAGCTTGATACCTCGGGAAGCATCCTATACCAAGCAGTAGCCACCGGGGACCATTTAGCGTGTGTTTTACCAATTCCTTTGACAGCATGCGCTTCCAGTTCAATTTCCTGTTGGAGAAAATAAAGCGAAGCAACAGAGAAATATTTTCAAACTAGTTATTCAAGATGTTAATGATCAACGTTAAAAAAAATACTCACTAAATAAAAAAACTAAATTTGAGTTTATTTGAGATGGCTTTGACATGGGTAGAACAGTATGTGCACCAAAAGAACTTGAAATAAGGAAGATTATGATGCTACGACAGGATACAACAAGATTTACCTGACCAGGACCAAGTTTAGCAATGAGAATATTTTCCATGACCTTGATTGCGTTGTTGGAAAATTCTGGCAGGGAGTCTTGTCTACAAGTGAATGACGTGTACGTTCTTGGTTTCGAGGATGTATCTGCTGACTTAGAATCTTCTGATGCCAAAAGAAATTCACTCCCTTTTGGTGACCAAATCAATTCATTTGATTTTACTACATTGTTATATCAAAATTAGAGAAAAGATACACAATGGGAGTCCAAAGAAAAAACAGAACGAGAATTTCATAGTCAGTTGGTCATATTACCACAAATAAAAAGAAAAACATTAGTACCTGAACTCGGTTCATTTGGCTTTCGACGAACATGGAGTTTAAAGACAATAGTATTCTTCTCATTCGGAGTATTATTTCCTAGCATTATCAAAGACTAAAAACTTCATCTCCCTAACGTTGCAAGGGCAAATAAGGAAATCAAATCAATAAAAAAATTCATATTCGATCCGAACCTGCAAATTCGAACAATCTAGGGTCAACGTTGATTGGAATGAGACCCAACCTGTGGGCAAGCACCTCATCTTGGACGACTGATGTATTATTTGCAATAAGAACTCTTTCAATAGCCATTGTTGGCACCTAAAATTCACCATTACAACAAGTACATTATCAACTCAGCCATCATATCTACAAATTTATGTATCACAAAGTACAGAGAAGAAATTTGACTTCCCATCAACAAACAAATTAAGGTCACAAAAATTAAGAAAAAGAAATTAAAACTTAAGAAAGAAAATCCACATTAAAAATCCACGATACAATAATTACTATTTCAGAAAAATATAATTTGAAAAACAAGATCAGACCTCTGCAAGCAATCATAAACAACGTTATTTGAAGATAGAGAAAGCTACTGCACCTCGGATATAAGGATTCTCCGAAACGCATTGGCAAGTGCTGGATCGATACCAATCATATCAAACTCCATGTCATCCTCTGTTAACCGCATCACTTCAACTCTGAAATTATCACAGAAACTGTCCATCCGTACACTATTGTCAACTCCTAACGATGCGTAGGCACCAGAATACTGTATAGTATCGGTCTGCAAGCACCAGACGTGTTTTGTTATAAGAAAGATTTACAAGCATAAGGTGTTGGAGAAAGACTAGAACAAATAAAGCCCATTTCAATTGACTTATGCCAATTTAAGATGGGAAGAATGACTAAATTCTAAATGTGGTTTATCATCCAACAATCCTTGCCAAATCTGAGTAACATCAAATAAACAAAACAAACAAAAACTACTCTTTTTGTCGGAAAATAAAAATGCACTTTTTACCCTTTTCCATCTTTCCGTGCCAGCACCAACAAAGTTCTTCAAGCAAAATCCAATTACAGAAAAGAAGCCCACTTCTTTTTCTTTTTCCTTTTTTTTTTGTTTTCCTTTTATTTTTTTATTAAATTCCTAACTTCACAATATGGTTTATTATCCTACAATCTTGCCAACTCCGAGTAACATCAATTAAACAAACCACACAAAAGCTACTTCCTTTTCTCGGAAAAAATGCTCATTGCTCCTTCTGAAAATCATCACACCCCCCAAAAAGAAGATCCCCCCACAAAAGAATTTGTTGGAATTATACCAAAAAACATATACAATGACCAAATTGATTATACAGAGCATTAAAAAAATGCTCCTTTTTTTTCTCCTTGTGAAAACAATTACACTTAAGAAAAGAAAACCCACAAAAGGGTTTGTAAGAATGACTTCAAAATTCAAATAAACAGGAAAATGGATCACATATACATATGTGTGTGTATATATATATATATATAGAGAGAGAGAGAGAGAGAGAGAGAGAGAGAGAGAGAGATGTACATGAAGGGGAGCATCAGCCTTGCATTCGACATGGGTCCTCTGGAACTCGAGATGGGGAGGCAGTTTTCCCATCGGAACGTCCGAAAGCTTCTCAAGCCATCTAAGCCCTCCGCCTCCTTTCGGATCCACAGACGACGACTCTGACTCTGTCCCTGTCTCTGTCTCTGTCTCTGTCTCTGTCTCCAACGTGCTTTCCGACATTGTTTGCTGCTTCACTCCTCGTCCCGCCATTGCACTCTCTCTCCCCTCTCTCCTCTCTCACTCTCTCCCTAGGTTGTTGATTGTGTTTCTGGGGTTCCAAAGGTTTCACTTTTTTCTGGTTGAAATACTTGGGGTTTAGGGTTTAAGTTGGGAGGAGCGAGAAACAAGGGTCAGGGAAAAGGGAAAAGGGGAAGATGGGCCTTAGGACTGCTACGAGCCCTCCCCTAAAACCCTGTTTGACAACAACATTCACACCATAAATTTTGGAGGAATGTCTCTAAAAAATCATAATCACATGGTGCATTTGAAACTCATTCTAAAATAATTTTATTTTCTTATAAAAATAGAAATAAAAACGTTTTCATTTTTATTTTAAAATTATTTCTAAAAATACGTTTAGTAATTTTATTCAGAGATTGATTTCAATTTAAAAAAAACTGAAACTGCGTTTGGTGATTTAATTTTTAAAAACATGTAATAGTATTTAAAATAATAATATATTAAATAAATAATAATTAAATTCCAAATAAAAATACTAATAATTAATATAACAAAACCCCACCTCCGTGCAATATTCTCTCTCTTCACTGTGCAATATTCTCTCTCATCTCTTTCTTCGTCGTATTCCACCAGAAAGCAAGAAAACAACAACAAAACCCCACCTCCCATGGCTTCCAAACACTGATCAATCAATCAAACAAACAAAACCCCCCATAAAACCACTTCCCAAAACCAGTGATATTCTCTCTCATCTCTCTCTCCGTCGTATTCCACCGGAAAGCAAGAAAACAACAACAAAACCCCACCTCCCATGGCTTCCAAACACTGATCAATCAATCAAACAAACAAAACCCCCCATAAAACCACTTTCCAAAACCCACCCTCTTTCTTCAGCTCAGCTCTTCTTCTTCTTCTTCTTCTGGAGTACTCCAACTACTCCAACCTTGACTCCCACGGAGCAGATCGGGCGAGAAGGGGCTACGTTGAGACTGGTGGAAGGCAGAAAACAGAGAAGAGAGAAAATGAAAATGAGAAAATGAAAAGGAGTTTAATTCGTTTTCAGAAATGTGATAGTTTTTGGGAAAAATTCAAAAACGTTTTTGTTTTCAATTTTGGTAAAATGTTGCACCAAATGCATTCTTTCTGCCGGTTTCAATTTTTTATCCTAAAAAAATGTGAAAAACGGAAACAAACTATAAAACATTTTAAAAGTCAGTTACCAAACTGAGATTGAGGGTAAAGCTCAGATATCATTTGTGGTATTAACCTAAAAAAATAATGAATTCAAAATTAAATGGCGACCTTAATTGTAAAAACATCAAGAATAAAAAAGAAAAATGTGACACATCTAAACGATTTGACATATGAAACCATCCCTAGTAAAGTCAACAATTAGGGCACGTTTACAAAACTATAAGAAATGTAATGGGAAAGACAATTTGATTGGAAAGAAAAGTAAAGTAATAGTGTCAAGGATCAATGATTCCTTTTAAAGTGTTTAGTTGTCTATTAGATAGTGTAATGAGAAACAATTTCATTTTCTTTCTAATGTTTACTAAAATTAAAAATAGCAATATTAGCAACGTAATTACTAAAAGTTCCTTTTACACAATGACGGAAAAACTACCCCTGGTACAAATGCAGAAGCGTTTTGGTGGTGTCGTATTCGATCTCCGATTTGGCACTGGTTTAGGAATCATCACAGGAAGCCTCACGACATTCCTCCGTTAATACGTACTTGATTGTTCATAGTATGCGTAGTTATTACAAAGATAGAGCCTAAAGAACCATGATAAATTTACCGTCCACTTTGAGAAACTAACGTGAAGGAGAAAGAATGAGAGAGAGAATGAGATGAAAAAATGTCACATATTTGAGCAACTAACTCAGTCTCTATGATAGGTGGTGATGTGATCCTTATTTAAAGGACCCCTATCAGTTTTGGGTATCCCAAATAACACACTAACCCACTAACTTAGGGTTTATTTATTTAATTAAAATAAATTCTAATCAAATAAATAATGCCACATGATTCAACTCACTATGGGCGTCCAACACATAACAACAAGTCCCTAAGTAAAGTCAAACGGTGATATAACATGGCCATAGAAAAAACAACAACAACAACAACAACAACAAGTACCCAAATCGGATCGGATTGTTTTTAAAAAGGTTTGATTGTGGTTTTAGCTACCAATGAACAGCTCTGTAGAATCATATCAACGGTCTAAAAATCACTGGATTGTTCTGGTCTAACAGTTTTAAGGAAAGCCGCACACGGTCTAAACGATATTATCCACGTAAACGACAAAACTTTTTAAAAACGACAACAAAATTGAAATGACAGAAACGATCAAACGACAGTAGATCTAGAAACGACAAATATTAAGATAAGCAACAATAGCATAGAAATAACACCAAACGGTGTTCAGCCCACAAAAGATAAATAACAAGTATCAATACCCACAAGAGATCTCACACCGTCGCCAAGTTGGTCGCCGTAAAGGATTTATGCATATATGTCGTCGCCGTGGCTGCCGTTTTTGCATAAGTTATTGTCGTTCTTACAACATCTTGTCGTTTCTCTAATCCGTTTCCTTTCTACAAGCTAAAGTCGTTTAACCATTTGATGTCACTTGCAATGTTGTGGTTGTTTCCTTAATTTGTGTCGGTTTGTCGTTTTCAGTTGTTTGATGCTTTGGGCTATCTCTTGGCCAAAGTCCATGTTGTTGTTGTTGTTTCTTTGATTTGTGTCGGTTTTACATTTGATGCTTTGGGCTATCTCTTGGCCAAAGTCCAAGTTGTTGTTGTTGTTTCTTTGATTTGTGTCGGTTTTACATTAATGTCGTTTTCAGTTGTTTGATGCTTTGGGCTATCTCTTGGCCAAATTCCATGGAGGGGAGAAATAAAAACATACCACTTAAATGGATGCCATTGTTTTATTTATGCCATCTAGTCACATAAGTTTAAGATATATGCCATTATATTCATTGGACAAAATAACCTGTTAAAATTCAGCGATAGAAATGTAAAACGCTTAAATTTCGGTGGCATGCCATAGAGTTTTCTTTTGAAAGGATGAGAAAAGTTCAAGAACCTTTGAGCCTAGAGGAATAAAATTTGAGTAAATACAGTTTCTTGTAAATAATTATAACGACTGAGCAGGTATGAAATTAATTGTAATAGATAGTAGGTTTTATATTTTCTTAATGAAAAATTAGACATTAGAACAAATGGCATTTATTAAAATATATAAAAGGAGGTAACAATGGAGACGACGAGACAATTTTGGCGTGGAGAAAAAGATGCGGGTATTTTCACTATTTTGTAACTTTTGTTGATACAATATGTAATTTATTTCTATATTCCAAAATTTGTTTTGACTCTACCCTTTAAAAGTCAAAATATACTATTTTTCTCATTCTCCCTTATAATAACTATTGTGTACATTTTACTATTTCTTTTTTTTTTTTTAAATTTTCTATCTCAATCCACTGTTATAAATATACCCTAATATATAAAGAAGTATTTACATAAGATGCCTATTCTTGAATCTATATTTTTAAAAATATTGACTATTTTACAATATTACAAGATGCCGGCTGCATGTTTCTCTCTGATATTGCCCTTACTTAGTATTTTGAGTAATATTCTTTATATGGTTAGGTTTTATTTATTTGTAGATTGATTTTTCCTGCTTATATTTTAGATATTTACTTTCCTTTTTAAAATTTAATTGATTTTTTAAAATTTTTTTTTTTTTTTTTTTTTTTTTTTTTTTTTTTTTTTTTTTTTTTGTAATCAATCGGCCGTGTGATTATATGCTATTTTTTTAACCCGGTTATTATTTTTCCTCTTTTTTTATTTTTGAATTCAATCGTCTGTGTGCATTTTTTTCCATGTTTTTTCTTTCATTTCTCCGTTTTGGGTTTCACGTTCACGTTCATCGTTGTTATTTGTTGACTTCCATTCATTATCTGGTATCCTAGTTTATCATCTGCTCATTGATTTGAGTTCTGCCCTTTTTGGATTTCGTTGTTGCTAATTGGCTTGTTATTGTTATTGGTATCCTAGGTTTAAAATCATCGGTTGTCCTTGTTATTGTTGTTTATTGTCTTTTTTTTTTTTTTGGTATCCTTGGGTTTAAATAATCGGGTGTCCCTTTTTTTTTTTTTTTTTTTTTTTTTTTTTTTTTTTTTTTTTTTGGTTATTTGTTGTTTATTTTAGTGCTATTCCCTTTTGTTTTGTTTTGTATTGCTTGTGTTTACGTTATTGTTTATACTTTTTGTTAGGTTTTAGTTAATTGGCTGGGTTGGCAAAATAGTTTTTGAGTGTACAGATTCAAATACTAGGTTTTAGAAGGCATTATTCAGATGTCTGTTTTTTGGAGAAGAAGAAAGTGCTGTCATTTGAATTTGAGATCGGATTTTGTGTAGAAAAATCAGATTTGTTGACTTGAAGATTAGCTTGTGGTAAATCGGATAAGGCTAATATCCTTGATCAGTTGGTGGGTTATCTCCTGAGTAGATTTAATTCATTAAATTTTAAAAAGGTGAATCTGTGAGTTTTGGAAGGAAAAAACAAAAGGTGAGATGCTGTAGATAATGCTGAGAGGATTTTTTGGTAACTAACACAGGTTCAAAAGTTGAAGATACGTGGAATACTTTTATATGGAAAGTGGCTCTGCAGAAGAAAAGGTGATTTTGATAACCACAGAAAAGTCTAGTGTCAGAGAGACAGTGATTAAGAAGAACAATCTGTGGTTCTGTGTTTCATGTTGAAAGTTTGATTAACTGAAGGGAGTTCAATAATGAAAGGTGAAGACGTGTGGTACACGTTAAACAGTGTCATTGTGAGAGTTCATCACAGCGGCGTCATAGTCTAGGAGGGAGTCTTTGAGTGATTAAGTCCGTCAGGGTTGTAATTCTTAAAAAAATAGTGAAACTGTTTACTGTCTGGGCGTGGCCCCTCAGAGTAGGTGTGAGCACCGAACTACGATACCATATTGCGTGTTCATTTATCTTTTATGCTTGATTAGTTTTCCTGTGTTGTTTAATTTAATCGGTAGAGTAAACTGAATAACTAGTGTCCCAGACAGTGTTCTAATGTCATCTGGGACATCAGGCGTAACATTAAGATCTATCACTTTTGTTCTTTTTTGCCTTTGTTATTACTGTTTTTGTCTTTCATTTTGTTGTTATTTAGTGTATTGGTTGTCGTTGGCTTTTCCTTTATGCATAACGATTTTTGCCTTCATTTTCACTGATTTAATAATGTTTTTTTCCGGGTTATTCAAATTTCATATTCATTCTTTCACGTAATTCTTAGATCATTACATTAATGAAAGTTTTTGCGTGTGCTCATGTTTTTGAGTATGTTCATTGTTGGATACATATTGTATTGATTTTTTTTGGTCCTTTCCATCATATATTATGTATTATAATGATTTATTATATACTCGTTTTCTTGATGATTTCATCACAACCATAATGAAATCATCTATTCTTTGTGTCCTATTTATTTTCCTTGTTTCATATATAATTTAATATTCGTTATTCATTTTTATAATGAAGATTGATTTTCATTCGACAGACTTATGTGATTTAATATTCAGTATTTATTTCCATAACGATGACTGATTTTTATTTAGTATTTTTTTAAGGTCAAATGGAGGTTGATAAAGGTTGTTAGTTTACCAATCAATCCCAAAAGCTTAAGCTGTTAGGAGGTGAGCCAACAATAGTTTTATACTTTAACACTCCCCCTCACGTGTGGGCTGGAACAATGGGCAATCATGTGAGTAAATTAATTAGAAAGCCCAATACATGAATATTTAAGCCTGAGATATATTAAAGACCCAACACATGATGACAATTTTAAATGAGGATAAAGAGTGCAATTACTCCCGCTCTCATACCAAGTTAGTTTACCAATCAATCCCAAAAGCTTAAGCTGTTAGGAAAGTGGACCAACAATAGTTTTATACTTTAACAAAGGTATTATACCCTTGGATGTTGTGACGCAATTCCTTTTGGATTATATTTCTACCCTAGATCTTGAGAATAGTAACTTAGATGGTGAGGATGTTGGTGTAGAAGATGTCGATGTTTCAAATCTTCCCGGTGATTTTAATATTGGTTATTTCATAAAATTAGATAAATCCTGTGTTTTTAACACAATGAAATCTTTAATGCAAAAACCTTAAATTTATAGAATCTTAACAACAATTGGAAATCTTTCAACTCACATTATCATGGGAATGACCCTTTTTGGATGATTTGCCCTTACACTACAAAATACTGAAACACATCCTATGTGGAGCACATTTATTTGGAACACAACTATAATTCATTATTCTTATTAAACCAGTTTACAACTTAATGAAAATTTTTGAGAAAACTGTTTTCATCAAAATGAACCATTCAATCTTTTTAAAATTATCATTTAAGTGGAATTACAATAATGAAATATATCTCAATAACAGTATGACAACATTACAATAATGAAAACACTACAGAAATCGGTTTTCACAATGAACCATTCAATCTTCTTGAAACCGCAATCTACGTTTGAATTACAATAATGAAATCTGTCAAATTTATTACCAAATGAAACCAGGTATTCATTGTCAAAATGATTCTTGCATAATGAGCAGTTCAGTTTTGACAATGACATTTATGTAGACATTATAATAATGAAAATAAAGAAAATAATGACAATAAAGAAATCTCACATTACAGAACAAATAATTTATGGAGAAACGTTTAAGCTTTACGTCTAAGCTTTCTTCTCTCTCTTTCTTTAGATTTATTTGAATGAGCCACCATTTTTAATAAAGCTATCTCGGGATTTACTCTTTTCCAATTAAAATAATCTCCCTTTAATTAGCACATTCACATTTCATTAAATACGAATTGTTTCCCCTGTTCATTTAGGTTGACTTTATGCGTTAAATGCAGATTTTGTAGGTATGTTTTTCTTTAAATGAAGATTCTAAACGGATGTTTCTAATTACGAAAATGTCAAGTTTTTATTTCCTTATTTTCATTATGTGAGGATATAATAGTCATTGTCCCTATTATAGTAGAAATTTCTGTAAATAAATAAAAAAGTCGGCAATTTTTAAAACCATGTTTTCATAATAGGTATTTATGTAAATGACCCTAATATAAATCTTTTACAAATTGTTGTGAGCACCCTATGTAAGCTGTTGAAATCGAGAGCAGTGATCCTATAGTGAAGGAATATCAAGATTTGTGTTATTTCTTAAATAAATACTATAAGATTTCTGCCGTTACTATTACACACACACATTAGCTTAAGTGAAGCATAATTCTAAGAGAATATCATCAAAGTAAAGAGATGGATTAAGGAAGGAACATTTTCAAATTATCTAAATATCATCTATTGCAAATGCATTGTTTCGGACTTCCTTTTCATAATATTGTTTCCCACCTTTAAATCTTCCTTCAAGTTTCTTCCATGCATTTTCTAAATGTAATATTTTACACAATTAGAAGGGAAAAGAAGACAAATACCTCTTATAATGCATGAGTCTGAATTTTTGATCTTTTAATATCTTTTTTAGTCAAAAAATTATATTAATTAAAACTAAAAGATAAATATCTAAACTCATGCATAAGTTTAACAATTTCTCCCATTTTAGAAGCACACGGTAATGGTGGGAATATCAACAATTATTGTAGAAAGGTCTGCAAAATTGTTATGGCATTTGATATTTGTGTGATGATAAAAAGAAGAAAGTGTCATATTGATATCTATGTGATGTACAATCACTACTCAAGCGTCCCAAGGATTTATGTAAGAAGTTTCATTCCTCAAGTGTCCACAATCACTACCATCATCATTAGTCATTACTTCGGAAAACTCAGCACTCATTCCTTCCCAAGTGTTCTCTTTGCTAAAATTTGAAGAAAAATAAGAGAAAGATAAAAAACGTGAACTTTTGGGTGCATTTGGAATTAGTTCCAAAACGTTTTTGCTTTTTGTATAAAAATGAAAATGAAAACGAAAACGTTTTTATTTTTATCTTGGAATCATTTATGAAAATGCGTTTGATAGTTTTATTCTGAAATTGTTTTCAATTTAAAAAAACTGAAATTGTGTTTGGTAGTTTAATTTTTAAAAACATGTAATAATATTTAAATTAATAATATATTAAATAAATAATCATATTAAATATATTTTGTATAAAAATGAAAATGAAAACGAAAACGTTTTTATTTTTATCTTGGAATCATTTATGAAAATGCGTTTGATAGTTTTATTCTGAAATTGTTTTCAATTTAAAAAAACTGAAATTGTGTTTGGTAGTTTAATTTTTAAAAACATGTAATAATATTTAAATTAATAATATATTAAATAAATAATCATATTAAATATATGTATTTTCGGGGGAGGGGGGCAGTCGGAGAAGAGTGGCGCCCGGGGGGGCGCAGTCGCACAGTCGCAGACGAGTGGCAGGGCGAAAAAAAAGAGAAAATGAAAACGGTGTTTTTAGTTTTAAGTTTAGAAAATTTTAGGCCAAACACGTTTTCTGTATGCATTTTCAGTTTTTTTTTCTCGAAAACTGTGAAAAATGGAAATAAGACGGGAAACAAACATGCCCTTTGTTTTTTTTCAATTCTTCCTTCTTCTTTCCTTGTTAATGAAATACAAACTTTCAAGTTCTCAATAATGACATTCTCATATCATAATTGGCTCCACCAAAAGAATAATAGTACAATCACTACTCCAACAAACTACCAAGTTGAGTCCAAAGTCATATTTCTCTTGGCATGTTTATCTTATCACAAACAAACAATATATAATCTCCAACCCCACAAAATTCTAATGTGAAATAGGATTTGACATTATTGGAAGCCATTATCATGTGTTTGCCCCATCATGTGAAAGTAATCTCAACCACATTCTTTCCTTTCGTGGAGAAAAAAAAGGGGCTAACAGTGTTTTGACACAAAATTCTGCCAAGTTCAACAAAAAATATCCATACTTTTTAGGCCATGCTCAGTTGAGCATTTTGCATGTGGAAGCGAAGAGCAAATCACTAGATGTGGGCATGCAAAACCATAGAGTGGGCACACCAAGCCAGAAAGTGGATGACACTGTTTTGTGTTCAGCCCATAATTCTGACATTAATTGAAGAGAGAGAGAGAGAGCAGAGTTAGATGTTTCCAACTCCCAACAACACAATTTAGAGAGAGAGAGGCACATCTGTATAATTTAAGAGAGAGAGAGAGAGAGTGGCACCTCTGTATAATTTAGACTTATCTTTTTTCTTATTTCTTTTTTTATTTTTTGCAACAAACTTAAGTGAAGAAAAAACAAAGGTATAGAAAATGATACTAAATTAATTAATAAGCTTTTAAGGTTAAGTCCATAAATTTGTAAGATTAATTTTTTTTTTTGGATCCTGAACTTAGGGTGATCACGGTTTACTCTCTAACATAAAATAGTACTTTTATTTCAAAAAAAAAGAGAAAAAGTGAAGGACTTTAAAGAGTACAAAAAATTGACATCTAACCCAAATTTTTATTGGTTCTACACTACGACAATTTGTAAACGGTTTTAATTAGCAAGTAGTTGGGCAATGCTTGACTTGGAGTTTCTTTAGTTGTTTTTGATGATTTTGTTTTCTTCTGAATAAGTTTTCTTAGTAGTTGAGTAATGTTTTAAAAGCCGAAAGGTCCAAAACTATCTAGCTGGAGAGAAAATGAAAGATGGAAAGAAGGAAAAAAGAAGCAGATGCCACACCTAGACCTTCTTTGAGAGGGAGTTTCTTTCGCAGTATATTTTATCGATAGTCTCAATTTTTAACCGTTAAATTATATTAAAATTATATTAAATTAAAAAAATATATAAAAAGATAGATTTTAATACAAATTTAACGGTTAAAATCGATAATCTATTTTTAGAAAGAGTACTAAAAAAAGTCTTGAAGTGGACTATATGTAGGCTCTGAAATGTTTAGCTTTTCGAGGCAACACATTTAGTGATTTTGTTATAATATATAATAGTCAAGTAGGAAAATCATTTGTCAAATTTCATATTACTTTGGTTTACATATAAGGTCAAAACCTATTCACTTTTGACTTTTTATTAAGTTTATTCTGTGGTTTGGTAAAAGAAAAAAGATGAGTGTCAATTCATAAGTTTATTTTATGGTTTGGTTAGAAAAAAGAGAAAAGAAGAGTGTCAAATGTCAATTCATAAGCTTATTTAATAAAAAGATGTCACAAGTTAATTAAATGGTTTGGTTAAAAAAAAGGAGAAAAGATGAGTGTTAATTCATTATTATATGGTTTGGTTAAAAAAAGAAAGAAATTGTCTTGTTGGCTGATGAGTGAGTGTTCTACTCACAGATCAAATGCATTTAAATTTAATTATTTGTTTAATTTTCAAGCATTGTTTTTATTTTGATGTGTTTTTGTGCATTCTGTAGGAAAATGGTGAAAATTGGACTTAGTGGTACTTCGAATTAAAATTTAGAGCAAACCAAGCAAAAAGGGGCACAAAGGCACTTTCCTGACAGCAAGAGACACGCGCCTGCGCAACATAATATCACGGGCGCACAGCGCCTCCAGCAGAATGGACTGTGCGGGCGTGCCGTGCCATATGG
Organism: Morus notabilis; assembly: GCF_000414095.1. Lineage (NCBI taxonomy): Eukaryota > Viridiplantae > Streptophyta > Magnoliopsida > Rosales > Moraceae > Morus > Morus notabilis. Next base: position 200,893 of record NW_010359286.1, on the reverse strand, counting down.
GCACGCATCAGCGCCTCCTCTCCTAGCTGATTGAGGTTTGGGTCATTTTTGGCCCTTGATCTGATTTGGAGGGCCGAGATTGCTCATTTGGAAGTGATGTGAGAGACTAGTAAGCCACAAAAACCCTAATTTTGAGAGGCACACTTATTAAGAAAGATTGGAGGCACAAACTTCAAGAACAAGAGAGAGCTTGGAGGCTGAAAATTAGAGGATTTTTCTTGGAGATATTTTGGAAGATTCTTGAAGATTGAAGCCTTGAAGACCACTCTACTATAGTTTCTTCTTAATCTCCACTCTTTTTATTTTGATTTTAATTTGAAAATTGTAATTGTGATATTGTGACAACATGGTTGCTTTTATGATTTTCATGATGATTATGCTTATGGATTTGACCACGTGTGGCTAGATTTCTAATCTAGAGCCTTGATGTAGGTTGCTTGAACTATGTAGCCAATATTTAGTTGGTTGTTAATGAAATATTGACTCAATCATTTGTGTTTCTCTTGAACTTAATGCCTCTAGTTGATTGGCAAATAGACTAGTTTCTTTGATATTTGGGTTGATGCTCGGGAAAGATTAGTTCGAATATCGGTATAGGGAAGCACAATCAAATGTTATTGTGAGACTGGGAGGTGATCAACACGTAGGTAATCGTTATGAGAATCTTGATAATTGTAAGACCGGGAGGTGATCAAATACTTAGATAATCATTGAAAGGTTGAGCTTAATGAATGTGTTTATATTGAAGTTAGATAGGGATATTAGCTTGTTTATTTGCACATGTTGTCTTACTTGACGCTCAGGAGAGGTAGTGAGACTAATTTAGAAATCTTAGATTAATGAATTAAGTTAAATTAATTAGCAACAATTAAATAGGAAGACATATGGAGAGCGAAGCGAAGTCAAGACCCTAGAACACTATTATTATTATTTTTATTTCCACTCATAGCTTCGATATTTAGTTACTTATTTTGTTAGATCTTGTGTTCTAGCTTTAATAGTTAAATTAATTTGCTTTTCTTGCTTCAATTACTTAATTTCCTCGATTTCGGTCGCCTACATAAAATTTAGTCACGAAAACACTCATGATACTTAGTTTAATTCTCGAAAATTAAATCTTTATGGGACGATATTTGACTTTTTAGTCACTTTATTACTTTTGTGACGTGTGCACTTACGAAAATTTTGCAACATTGGCATATCCAAGAGTCTAAAAGTATTTTCTATATTTTAAAGGAGAGAAAAATCAGATCTATGATTTGCAAGAAAACAAATTGACTCAGAAAGTCTTTGCTAATTATGACTCTTTGAAGCCATACGCAATGTAAGTTATAGTATTAAATTACAATGACCAATTAAAAAGAACAAAATTTCATTAAAAAAATGAAAAGAACAAAAAAGAAAATAAGCATAAATACGAAACAAAGATCACGTATGGGTTCTCATGTTCTATAGAATACATATTTCAAGAAAATAGAACAGATTGGATAAGGTAACACGGTTAAAGAAAATTGAGCAAGAAAGTATGGATGAAATTAAATATACTTATTTTATTTTGTTTTATTTTTTAAATTTGAGATTTTCGATTCAAAGAGTTATTTCAGGATAGTAAATTAAAGTATTTTTCCATCTTTATCCACGAAAAATCAAACTTATTTCAACCGATTCCTTTGTATGGGAGCACATGAATTATTGCTTATGAATATTATAATAAAAATAGGAAATATAATATCTAGCCATTTTAGCTGTCAATTTCATCCTTTGAAAAGAAAAAGTCATATAACTTCCCATATTTCGTGGGCGAAAAAAGATCACGTTTAAAGATAGGTGGCATTTTTTTTTTTAAAGAAAATGGGTGACACTTGACAGCTTACAATTTAATTAATTAAATGAGTGATGGCCCACAACATCAATGTTTTATCCTTTTCTGGAATTTATAAATCGTAATAGCTATTTAATGCCATGATAATTCAAGCGCATAATTCAATTAAAAATAATTTATTTATTTATTTCAATTTGTTTTTGCTTTTTTTTCCTTTCTTGAAATGATAGAGATAATTACAACATCAACAATAAATTGTTTTTCTTTTTCTATTTTCGTTTTCTTTTCTTGAAAGAGAATTAGCTAATCAAGGTAAATTTTTTGTTTGATTTTTGAAACAAAAATCGTATTAATGGGAAGAATCTGCATTGAAGTAATGCAAGATTCATGGGACATAATCAAATCAAATTTCAAACCAAATTAACTTGAATAAAAAAATAGTCCTCAAAAAATAGATTTTTTCATGCCATACACCTAAATTTAGTTACACCCTATTGACCAGGTATCCGAACTTTAGGCATAATAGGCGTTTTTTCTTTTTAAAGAAAAAAAAAAGGCAGTTGTTTTGATAACTGTATAGCAAACAAATATATAGAAAAATATATGACACATTGACGATATAATACACACACACACACACACACACACACACACACACACACACACACACATATATATATATATATATATATATCTTTTTTGAGAGTAAATATCACCGAAAAGATGGAAGGCAACGACGAAGGTGGTGGAGATCGTCACCCTCAGTCTAAGCTTGTGATGGATGAGAAGCTTCAATCCAATATCAAGATCACTGGTTAGTCATATATGTGTGTATTATATATATATATATATATAATTTGTGGAATTTTTCATGGTGGGAATTTTACTCTGCCTCGTCTTTTAGATATTCTTGCATTTTTTTTTTGACATGCATGGATCTGAAAGGAGATAATAATCACATAATATAAGTTTTGTTTTCAGGACAAAAAAAAAAAAAAAAACTATGGTTGAATGATTGTTAATGGTGACGGTTTCCTTCTTCATATTCTTGTTTTCTTTTTTTCTTTTTTTTTCCTATTTTTTTGGTTATGTGTAGTTTTGAACTGGAGATAGATAGCAAAATTTCTAAGGATCAAGAAAAACCAGGTTTAAAGGAATATTGTTGATGGTGATGGATTTTTTTTTTCTTTATATTCTTTCGTTGCATGTCTGAGATGACTAGCTTTGTGACAGAATTTTTAAGCATTAAACTACTAATTCACGTCGTTTATGCCGTTTTTCAGCATTTTAATCCTTTATATAATCATATATAGATAATCTTTAATAAAAATCTAAAAGAAAAATAATGTTTATACGATTAGTTATTGTTATGGATTTTTTTTTCTTTATATTCATGGCATTGTCTTTTCCGTGAAACACAGATTTGTTTCATACAGAGAAATCATAAAGCGTTTTGTGCTTTCTAATCTGCATTTAGTACACGAGTTGTTTATCTTGTTGGTAAATAGAGAATTTTGAAGGGTTTTAAGCATAATTAATCATTTTATTTTGTTATTTATATGATGCCATTTTTTTATAAATCTTTTCTGTTAAGCAAAGTTTTGTCACATTCTGAGAATCAGTAGTCTGTTACATTGGAAATTTTGAAGGGTCATTTTTGATCATTTTTTAACAAGGGGTTTTTTTTTTTTTTTGGGTGCAGACAATGAAGAAATAAATAACAACCCAATTGAGGAAGTGAGGCTGACAGTGTCAATAACTGATGATCCCTCACAACCAGCATTGACATTTAGGACATGGGTCTTAGGCCTCTTCTCATGTGTCCTCCTTGCCTTTGTCAACATGTTCTTCGGTTACCGCCAGAACCAGCTTTGGGTGTCCTCGGTCTCAGCTCAGATTGTTGTCCTCCCTATAGGGAAGCTCATGGCCGCCACGCTCCCGACCAAGCCCGTCAAAGTCCCCCTCACCGGCTGGTCCTTTTCAATGAACCCGGGGCCTTTCAATCTCAAAGAGCATGTGTTGATCACCATCTTTGCCAATTCAGGTGCGGGCGGTGTTTACGCGGTGAACATTATCACAATTGTCAAGGCTTTCTACCACAGGAGCCTCCACCCTGTTGCAGCCTTTCTCTTGGCACAAACCACTCAGGTTTAGATCTTTTCTTTTCTTTTAGCTAATATTGAATTTAATGATATGACAAAGAACAAATTCTTATTTTCAAATTTTGGGACATCTCTTGGATATAATCATTGAGTTGAAAGATGTGATAAGAAGTTTTGTCACTTGCCAATGTTTAGGAAATTTTCTAATTTGTGAATACTTGTTGAAGTTTTGCGCCTTGGGATGATATGATCATGACTTGAGAGCTATGATGAAAAATTTTTGATTTTATGAATAGTAATTATAGACATTTTGGACCTTAGATTATAATTGCTAGTTGATTTTTTTTGTTTTGTTTTGTTTTGTTTTTTTTCAGATGCTTGGCTATGGATGGGCTGGATTATTCAGAACGTACCTTGTTGACTCTCCTTACATGTGGTGGCCCGCAAATTTGGTCCAGGTCTCTCTATTCAGGTATTTTATAAATATATCTTTTAATATTAAAGAAATTTAACCACTTAAATTAGTAATCAATGAAGTCTTAATCAAAAGAAGCAAGACAACTAATTTCTATGTGCTAAGTAAAGTTTTCGCATTAGTCATATTTTGGTGAAAATTTTACATGGGCACCAAAAGAGAAAACAAAAGTCGTTTCTGTGTGCTAATTATAGGATTTTTGTTTTTGTTTTTGGCTATAATATATGTATATATATAGATACATTTTAAATACAACTACCATATAATACAATACAGTATTCCGCAGTAATGCGCGGAATACAGGCTCGTTTTTTCTTAAATGATTGTTGGATTTGTTGTTATTTTTTTTTTTTTTTTTTTTTTTTTTTTTTTTTTTTTTTTTTTTTTTTTTTTTTTTTTTTTTTGCGCATTAGACATTCTTTAGTGAACAAATTTACACCTGAATTGTAAATCACTGAATGAGAAGGAAAAGTACTTTCAATGTGTTAAATAAAGTTTTGTGCACAATTTAGTAATTCTTTTAGTGAACAAATTTGCATCTGTAATGTAATCAATGTATTTAATCAAAAGAGCAAGCAAAGTTGTTTCTATGTGCTAATTAGAGTTTTGGGCATTAGTCACATTTTTTTTTTTTTAAATTTTACATCTGTACTGCAGGGCATTGCATGAGAAGGAAAAGAGACCAAAGGGAGGACACACCAGGCTGCAATTCTTCGTCTTGGTGTTCATCTGCAGCTTCGCTTACTACATCGTTCCGGGCTATTTCTTCCCATCGATAAGTGTGATCTCGGTCGTTTGCTTGATATGGAAGGACTCCATCACCGCACAGCAGCTCGGTTCGGGTCTCAAAGGCCTTGGACTTGGCTCATTTGGTATTGACTGGTCTACCATTGCTGGTTTCCTTGGCAGCCCTCTGGCTACCCCTGGTTTCGCCATCATTAACATACTGGTCGGCTTCGTGTTTTTTCTTTATATCGTTACCCCCATATTTTATTGGACTAATGCTTATGAAGCCAGGAAGTTTCCACTCATCTCTTCTCACACCTTCGACTCGACGGGCAAATCCTACAACCTTTCTCGAGTCCTCGATGAAAAGACATTCACCCTTGATCAAGAGGGTTACAATAGTTACAGCAAACTCTATCTTAGTATCTTGTTCGCCTTGAATTATGGCTTGAGCTTTGCGACATTAACCGCTACCATATCTCATGTCGTGCTCTTCCACGGAAAGTAAGTGTTTTCAAGAACAACTTTTTATTTGTTTTTTAATTTTTTTAACTCTGAGTTTAATCTTATACGAGTTATTTTGAGCTAAAACTTTCTCATTGTAATGAGTAGATCAATATGGAAGTTGTGGAAGAAGACGACAAGCACGGTGAAAGGGGAGGCGGATATCCACACGAGGCTAATGAAGAAGAACTATGATGTGGTGCCTCAATGGTGGTTCCACACCATTTTGATTTTAACGGTGGGTCTCTCAATCGCTGCCTGTGAAGGTTTCGACAAGCAGCTCCAACTCCCATGGTGGGGAATCCTAATGGCTTGTGGGATTGCTCTTTTCTTCACCTTACCAATTGGCATTATCCAAGCCACAACAAACACGGTATGGTCATGTCACAAAAAAAAAAAAAAAACCAAAAACATATATGATTTGATTTTTGTTCTATTTGATGATTCCCCTATTGAAATCAAACTTTTTTTTTTTTTTTTTTTTTGTGCAGCAACCAGGATTGAATGTGATCACAGAGTTAATTATCGGTTATATTTACCCTGGAAAGCCTCTTGCTAATGTGGCTTTCAAGACCTATGGCTATATCAGCATGTCACAAGCTCTTGGATTCCTTGGTGACTTCAAATTGGGTCATTACATGAAAATCCCTCCCAAATCCATGTTTCTTGTGCAGGTAACAATTTCTTCATCCCATAATTTGTCCACAATTAATTGGTAGAATAGTTATTCACTCAATCACCCAATCTCTGTCCTTGTATTTTTTCAGTTAGTCGGGACCGTAGTTGCTTCGAGTGTCTATTTTGGAACGGCATGGTGGCTTCTCTCCACCGTGCCAAACATTTGCGACATGTCATTGCTGCCCGAGGGAAGTCCATGGACATGCCCCGGGGACGATGTCTTCTACAACGCTTCGATCATATGGGGAGTGGTGGGACCTGCAAGGATGTTCACCAAACAAGGCATCTACCCCGAGATGAATTGGTTCTTCATCATAGGCCTTCTCGCTCCCGTCCCAGTTTGGCTGCTGTCGCACAAATACCCGAACAAGAAGTGGATTAAATACATCAACATGCCGATCATCTTTGCAGCCACGGGAGGCATGCCGCCAGCAAGATCAGTGAACTACATTACATGGGGAGCTGTTGGGATTTACTTCAACTTCTATGTTTATAGAAAGTATAAGGGTTGGTGGGCAAAGCACAACTACATTCTATCAGCTGCTCTTGATGCTGGAGTTGCTTTCTTGGCTATTCTCCTTTACTTTGCTCTTCAGTCTAAGGATATTTGGGGCCCAAATTGGTGGGGCCTACAAAATGGTGACCATTGCCCATTGGCCAGTTGCCCTACAGCTCCTGGTGTGGTGGCCAAAGGATGTCCAGTTCTATGAGAAATTTAACTTTGCTTTATATTTTTTAACCTTTTCTGCTATTTTTAATACATTAATTAGGCTTTTGGAATTAATTAGACATTAAGCTTGTATATAGATCTTTAGTTTGATTTTATGTTTTCAATTTCCGGACTAGAACAACAAGAAATTCAATTATGTAGGAAGTTTTTATCTTTTTCTGAGAGACAATAGTTTTGAGTTATGATGCTTTCATATGTTGGAGCAAATTGTACATTCACCATTTCTCTATTTCATCAAGATTGACAATTTTTTTTTAATTACATTCATCAGTAATACGTGCAGATCCAATAACAATTTGGAATTAGCAAGGGACCGATAAATTTCTTCTTTAGTGCTAAAATTATTTCTTCTTTAGTGCAAAAATTGATTTTTTTTTAGGTGTGAGAATGATGTCTAGCATGAGAATATGGACTGTTTTCTTGTGAAGAATATCAGAGAAGCTATTGCTCATATCATGTTTAAGATGGACTTAAAAGGAGCCTTGGGGTGCAACCAAACCAAATAGAAGATGGATGAATTCAACTCAATTATCTTTATCATAAGATACTAAGTGAAAAGAGGTTACTAATTTTCATAAAAATAAAACTAGGGGAAATTTATATAAACAATAATACTAGAGGAAACTAAAGCAACAAGAAAATGAAAAACATTAACTTAAGAAACAACACAGACATAAAATGATAGAAATATAAAAATCTGAGAAGAAATTATGGAGAACAACAGAAATATAAAAACTACACAAATATCATAAAACGACAATATATAAATTTTTAATAACAACAATAATTATTCACAACCTCATCAATTTCTCTAATAAAGGTGATGAAAACCCATTATTTTCTTCCCAAAGCTTAACATGAGCTCCTAAATTCTCCTTCAGTTTCTCCAAGTCGTTTGATGCACACACGTTTCGAGAGGAATCCATGGAATACTTTCAGATGAGGTCATTCATATTACAAGCAAATAGCTGCAGAGCAAGATAACTAGGGTCCGTTTAATTCGTTGATTTGAGTTTTTAATTCGAGTTGAGACGTTATGTGAGAGCTTTTTACTGCAGTAAAAAAGTTAGATGTGACTGTTTCTGAGAGCTTTTTACTGTAGCAAAACTCAAATTTTAAACTCGAATCGGTAAAATGAACGGGACCTAAAATTGTCATCATGTTCCATTCCCTGATATTTTACAATATTCTGCCCATGAACAGAATTCATGAAATTCTGTATTTCTCGATTGGCTGATTTAATATTACTGTTGAGAACGCGTTTTATAGCGACTTGTCTACCTTCATAAGTCCCCTTATAGATAAAAGTCCCATCACTGCCTTGACCAACTTCCTTTGATAAGAAAAACATTAATTTTGTGCCTATGTGCTGTGAATCTTCTGAGCTAGAAGCAAAGATTTTTTTTTTCTTTATGCTCATTCAACAGAATTTACAACATATAAATACAGAAAACCGACAAATAAAAGAAGAAGAAGAAGAAAGGAAAAGAGGTATAAAGAAAAAAAAAGAGGCACTCATATGGTTAAAAAAGGAGCAATACGTAATGAGGGAAATTATTACCGGTAGGTTCAATGAAGATGAATTATCTTCTATGTCCAATATTTCTCCTTTTTTTGAGAGGGAACGTACATGGTGTTGGCCTAATATATTTTCTCAAATCACTACAATAAAAAAGGTCTTTAGCAACGAGTTTGACAAAATTTAGCATTTCTCGTATAAAAACGAGTTTTAATTTAGCGGCACTAATTGTTTGCTTTTAGTGATAATTTCTTTGCCAAGGTCAATTTTTAACTTTTAGCGACATTGAGATTTTTAGCGATGACAAATGTTACTGCAAAAGATCATTTTGCTTATAGTGAATAATTAAGCATACGGGCGAATGATTTAATTTGTATCAAAATAAAAGTCACATATCACTTTCATCAAGTGACTAAACGAAGGTAGAACACTAAATAAATCAATTCAATTGAAAACACCCAGTTTTCACTCTTAATCAGTTCTCAGCAAAGAGAGACAATGTTTAATCAATTATCGGTAAGGATAAAAAACCTAAAATCAATTTCTAATATCAATTGCTAATTACAGAGAAAAGAGTATACAAATATAAAAAGAATATGGACAAATATGAGATATTAATCAAAGACGAAGAAGTAAATAATAATAAACGATGAAAATTCACAGTTTTGGATCAAAATTGAAAACTAGGTTATTGACCTGGAAATTGGAATCTGGTGCTGTTTTGGGCTAGAAAACCAAGACAAAAACGTAGGTTCAAAAATTGACCACATTAAGTTGAAGGGAATTTCGTTCCGAACAACTTTTGTGAAATAGCATTTTTCTCAAAAATGACTTTAGGCACTAGTTTCGAGTTAATTTCCGAAACAGGTCCAAGATGGTGATTATTGGTTAAATAGGCACGGGCTTGGAGCATGATGTTGACGCTAATCTAAGGGTTTGGAGCATGTTTAAGTATCAATATTTTTTCTTATATATGACACGAATGAACTTATTTTCTATGTTGCAAAGAATTGTGTATATTGTAAGTTTCAGTAGTTTTTCTTGTGTGTTGCACATAATTGTGCATATTGTAGATTCAAGATATGCTAGAATGTGAATGGTGTTTCTTAAATGTTATATATGATGTTATGAATGTGCTTACAGACTTTAAGTAGTTTTAGAATTTTACTCTGCGAAAAGTCTAAGTCGAAGTCAAAGACAAGGTCAAAGTCAACAAAAAAGGTAAACTTTTACAAAAAGGTCAATTTCATAGGAAATTGATAGAAATGCATAAAAACTGCAAAACAAGGCTAAACTTACTGTCATACAAGAAAAGATGCCAACAAGATGATGTATGTACAAAGAAAAGATGATAAAAGAAAAGAAGAAACTAAAACTGTTTGTACCCTCCACAAAAAGAGGTACCAACCTCCACAGAGAGAGGTAACTATACGACCGTAAGTGAGTTAGTTTTGGTTAACTACCCTACTCCTCATTGATTATGCGTACTACGGTACAACATGATGAGGCCCATAAAAAGTAAAATACATGAAATTGTAATACGGCAACCGTTTCACATGAGAGTATGGAAGTCATAAAGAAGTAAATGACATGAAATTATAATACGGCAACCGTCCATATGAGAGTACGGAAGTAGTAAAAAAGTAAAAGACATGAAATTGTAATACGGCAACCGTTCCACATGAGAGTACGGAAGTCATAAAAAAGTAAAAGACATGAAATTGTAATACGACAACCATTCCACATGAGAGTACGGAAGTCGTAAAGAAGTATGGAATGAAAGAAGAAAAAGATAAAACGATGAACGTTTTAGATATATAGAATACATTAGAATATGGGTATGCATTATTGATTGCATTTATTATGGCATACTGTTACTTGCTGAGCGAAAGTTCAGTAAGTTTGTTCGTGTTGTAGGAAGCTTGAATAAGGTACCGGCTTCCTGAAACTTGTTGTTGGGCGTACATAGAGGATGTAGTGGTAGAGTGTGGGCAAGTGGGCGATGGACACACTACGAGACTAAAGACGCTGCGATATGTGTATAAAATAAATAGTAATTATGAATGTAAAATTATATAAGTTATGTAATGAATGTAAAGTTTATGAGACTACAAGGTTATGCTTAGTAATCTTAAGTTACAAGGTATGTTGAAGTACCCAAAAGGTTACTATGACAATGGCCTATGAATGATGAAGGTATGTGAATAATAGATTGAATGTATGACCATGTTTAGGAACTGATTTTGAAGTATTACTTCGACAAAGTATGTATGTTGTTTAAAGGAAAAGAAAAAAAAAGTGAGCCTAAATGTTAGGAGTTTATAATTCAAGAAGGATAGAAGTTAAAAAATGAGTTACGTATGAATGTAGTAATGATGACAAAAAAATAAACATCAGTTTCCATTAGAAGAGTGACAATTTCAAGCACTCAAAAAGTGAAAGTTTCTTTAGTGGAAAAAAAGAAAAAAAGAAAAAAAGGAAGCTAAGGCATGCCAGAAAAACATAACAGATGAAAGTCATTGTCATCTAAAAAAATTTATGTATTCCCAGTTCCTAGCTAAGGAAGAATAATCATATTTACCAAAAACAGATAGTATGATCAAGTAGAACAGTTGAATCACAAATGGGTATTCATTTACGGATCAAAACGGGCACCAAATTTTCTCATTGGATTCACATCAAGAACCAGCTGACCTCTGAGGAATAATGATATCTTGTTCCTTGTACTCATATTTGATAACTTGCTCTGATTTCCAGAGCCATTGGCTCAGAAATCAACCACCACAGGCATCACTGCTTCTAACTCTCATATTTTAAGCAAGATCAAGGCAAGTTCAATATGCTAAACTTCAGTACATGAAACATATTCAGCTCCGAATAATTACGGAGTTTAAGACAAGAGAAAGAAGGTCACTCAAGAAAAGGGCCTTCGAGAAATGCAAAAACCAACTTTTTTCCAATCATGAAAGTAGTTCGTAACTCATCATCCATATCCTCTATCTTATTTAATAATAATATATATACATATATATATACATATATATACATATATATATATATATATATATATATATGAAAGGACAATGCTCAATCTATTTTGTAATATTTAGAAAATAACAGTAAGTTTACATTTGATCAGATTCATTCATCAATCAAATCATTATATAAGTTAATTGAGGAAGATCATCGTCGTTTTCTTTCTTTGCTTCTGCCGGAGGAGTCCCGAAGTTGGTGCATTGCGAGTCCGGAGCGCTGGTCGGGCCGCCGTCAATTAACGAAGACGATGCCACCCTTTAATTCTCAGACGCTTCCTCGGATATGCATCACTTCCACATTATCATGTCTACTATTACCTTTAATTCTTTTACTTCAAAGTTCAAACCCCCTGCCCCCTCCTAGGTACACTCCTTTCCATGGTTCCTCCTCTTTCTCCTTTTCATTTTCTCTTTGTTTATGCAAATGGCCACCGCCCACACTCTCTCTCATAATATACATGCCCAAAAAAAAAAAAAAAAATATATATATATATATAATGTAAAGTCGGATGACCCCATCCTTTAAAATAGTCGGTATGTCAATTATTTACCAATAGTTTATTATTAATAAATCGTTTAATAATTTATTGTTAGTAAACCGATTTGTCAATTATTTACCAGTAATTTATCATTTATATATGGATAAGTTATTAATTGAAATTGATTTACCACTAGTTGATGTTGGTTAATTAATCAATTATAAACTACAAAATAACAGTAATATACCACCAAGTCAATGATCATTAATTTACCATAGTTTAATCACAAATAAACAATCATTTACAAAAAAAACAAAAAAATACAAAGGCCTTATTCTTTTCACAATTCAAATATAGTGTTTTTTTTTTAAATTCAAATTCAATTTTTTGTTACAGTTTTTTTTTTCTCGTATAAGTTTACTTTTCAACTCAAATTTTCTGACTCAAATTGAGAAAAGGAGAGGTCCTTCCTTGTTTACTCAAGAAAAAAGTAGCTCAAAAAGTGGTCCATTTTCTTCAAGCATATAGATACAATAAATTATAGTGGTTAGAGATTTTTTTCCCTAAATTATTCTGTTCAGTTTGTTGATTTGTGCTGTTCAAAAGTGGTTTGAGCTGTTGAACTTAGGGGGAGCTAAACTCTAAATTAGGCAGTTTAACTCAATTTAAAAAGAAAATATAAATTAGACTGCGTGGTTACCAACAAAAAAGCTATTCAGCGCCGTAATTTAACTCTAGAGCACGGCTCCGCTTGAGGTGGAAAAAGGAAAAGTTTCAATTAAATTACATGGGCCCACATTTTATGCCTCTATAGGTACGTGTTTTTCTAGAGAGGGAGTTTGTCACGCCCCCCCCCAAACAGGGCTTGGTGACGTGGAGGCTCGATTAGGAGTTAAACGCATAATAATCAAGTTCAAGGTAAAATATTAAAGAATTCCTCAAACGAGCCCCACATTTAGCTGGAAATATATTACAAGGAAGAGGTTCTAAAACTTGAGCCTTTGACAACATTAACGGGCTCCACCTACATGACATATAGTATTGTACATACATGAACATGTAAATAATATTACAGACATCAACCACAGTCTAGAAATTCAACATCAGAGTTTACAGAATTTACAATTCTTACATATTATCACAAGGATGGTGATCACAATCCTCTTTTCCCAATGCACGGTAGCCACTAACTCAGCTACTCCACACTGCTCCTAGAGTCGCCTGGGAGGGGTTTAATATTTATAAAGCAATAAAAACGTGAGCGAAAAGCCGAGTAGGATGTATTTTGAAATAACTTTATAAAAAAAATAAATAAATGAATAAGCGAGTAAATAAATAAATGAATAAGTAAATAGATAAGACATTCAGCTCCAACACAATAGCCGGAACCTCACATCCTTTTTCTGAAAGAAAATATAACTGAAAATCTCTGTATTATAGGCATCGGCAAGTAATTTATACGATGATAAATTACATACACAACCACAGGCATAAGCCTTATCACCCCCGGGCCGGGTTTTACACCCAAGGATACACTCTCCATATCCTGTCTAGGCCATCAGCCGGTTCACCGATTCACAAGTTATCTTATCTTAAGAAATCATTCATTAAACTTTATGAAATCGTTCATTATAATCCCCATAACTACAACAAGCTATGGTGTTAAACTATTTTTCTTTCGCAAACATGCCCCTTTCTTTAAAATATTTACAAGGCTAAAATCCTTTTAAAATCAAGCTGACAAGGAAAGGGATAAGAAATCCTACCTCACAATACCAAACCTGTGGCTAGCGTTGCCCTATTCTGGCTTCCACTTTCTCGATGCCTTTCAATCCAAGTCCTCAGCTAGTATTCGTAGAAAACAACACTTTAGGATCCAATTCTCATTCCTAAAGTAAATTCAATCTCAATATGCACCTTAATTTCCTATTAGTGTGCCTTAACCATATTTAAAATTTCATAAATGATCATCTCAATGTTTCAAATAATCATTTCTAAGGGTTTTAATTTCAAAACATGGATTAAAGATGCTAATCCATCTATCTCAAGTCCCTAAATGAAGCTAATTTGGGTTCTCTTCAAAAATCGAGGTCAAAACAGGATTTTTAAACAAAACAGGGTCAAACCCCATGTACACCGGTCGACCGGTGACAGAGCAGTGCAACACTACTGGTCAACCGGTGGTGTGCACTTTGGTCGACTGCACAGGTCGACCTGATGGAGTGCAAATTGGTCAACTGCATAGGTCGACCGGTGGAGAACAGGGATGCAAAAAAACTCACCAAATCAGTCCAAAAACCTACAAATCTGAGTTTAATCTGAGATATTTCAAAGGGAAATCACCTAATCCAGGTTGCAAATGACAAATACAGTCCAAAGAACCTAAAATCTCAAATTTCTACCGTGATTTTACTCAAAATCCATGAAAAATCCATGAAAATTGATTTTGAACCAAAATAGGTTTTCAAATCTGAAACAATTGAGATTTAAGAGAAGTTTTCCAGAAATCTTACCTCAAATCCTTCTCTTGACGTTGAAAAATTCTTGAAATCTTCCTTTGGTTTGAAATCCAGTTGATTTGGTGAAAATTTGAAAGAGAGAGAAAGGAACAAACGAGAGAGAGAGAGAGAGAGAGAGAGAGAGAGAGAGAGAGAGAGAGAGAGAGTGAGTGAGTGAGTGAGAACGACAATGAAGAGAGAGAGAGGGTGCATGGGAAGGAAAAAGGAAAAGAGGAAAAAGAAAAAGGAAAAGAAAAGAAAAGAAAAACATGTGTCAGAATATTTAAAATGATTGTCCAGTAAATGTGTCTGCACACACTTCTGGGGTAAAAATATAAATACTGAGAACATTTAAATTCCTTAGAAATATTTAAATTTACACGTTAGAAACATTTATTAATCATTAATTATTTAATTAATCCAGATTAGGCATACTAATATATCTTGATTACCTTAATTAATCTCATTTAATTCTTTGAGGTGTTACAGAGTTAGAGAGAGTGTGAGAAGATCCTTAGAGAGCAGAGGTGGACAAGAACTATGGCACCACCTTTGGGTGCATCGCTGGGCTTCCGCCCATGAAATTTAGTCCTCTGACTCGTCTCTTCATGAGCTTCTTGTCGGTGCTGGTGGTGTACGATGTGGTGGCTCCATTTGGGCAGATACGAACCGGTTAGGACCTTGGAAGTTGATTGGATGTTCTCCTTTCTTTGGGGAGTTTTCTGTTTGGTGGTTGAGATCTCTTTGCTGGCTATCTTCTTCGATGGTCCTTTAACCAGACGCCCTTCATCGGAGGTTTCTACCGGCAGTGGTCGGAAGTTTTTTTCTTTTTATAACTTTTTAGTTTCTAATAAGGTTGGTGGTTTCCCCATCCGATCCTCGTTTGGTTCGTAGTTTTTTGTTAGATTTAAGTGTTCAGTTTAATGCTGATAGGGTGGTCTTAGCTCGGGTAGAATTTCTTTCTATGCCGTGTAGATGTCTCCCTTCTGTGGTTTGACGAACTACCCTCCAGCACTCGATAGCTTATGTTGAAGAGAGTGGTTTTTTCCAATCGAGCTTTTGGTATGCTCGTTGTTAGTGTGCTGAGGTGTTTTTCAAATTTCGGGTATCAGGTCCTTCTGATGGGTTAACATTGTACCAAGATAATTGTTTATCAGTATTTTAATAAAATACAATTTTTCTTTTAAAAAAAAATTACCATGGGCCCAACAAGTACTACCTTGCAACAGCTTTTGTTTGGGTCCTTTTTTGCCACGTGGAACTAGTGCTATGTGGAGCCGGTTAAATATGGAGCCTAATAGTAAGATTCACTTACTAAACACTTGAACTAAACTAGTGAAATAAATGTGGGCAATATTTTTTAGTGTGTAAACTAGATATTGTTTATTATCAGTAACTTTTGTTTTTCAAGTCTTTTGTACTTCATTTTTTTTTTCAAGTTTAACCATTAATTTTTTAATTTTATTATTTATGTCACTCTAAATAGTTATATGTCATTGTGATTTTTTATTTTGTTCTTAATAAGATTACTCTCACCTAGTGCTTTTGAATTTTAGGGTCATTTTCAGTTTGTCTCTTAAATTTTAAAAGCTCTCACTTTGTCCCATGAACTTTGAATTATTCTCACTTAATCCCTTTTATTATAATTTCTGCTAAAATCGGATGAAAAAGAGGGGGTTTTACTAGAAATTGTAATAGAATGATATAAGTAGAAAAAATTCAAAGGCCAGAGACAAATGAGAGTTTTTAAAATTTATAAAATAAACTGAAAATAACTCTAAAATTTAATAGACATTAGTGATAATAATTTTTCTTTTTAATTGACTGACACTTATTTATTTTTAAGTAGAGTCATATAAACACTATTTTTTATCAAGTGGTATTTTTAATGTTTTCTCAAAAAGAAAAACAGTTGATATGCATGCGAAACAAATAAACTTCTCATCACGTGTAGTGGGTCCATTATGGGTGGGGCCACCCACTCCCATTTGCTGTTTAGGCGATGATTTTTGTGTCTTTTCATTTCGTATTTTCGTGTGTTATACAATCACAAATTTGTCAGATTCGTGCTCTTCCGGTCGGGTGCTGATATTCTTGTGGTCGAATACTGATTTGTCTCCATCAAAAGAGTATGTACCGGTTAGGAGGAATCTTCGCATATTATATGGTAGTTACTTTTCCTTGTACAACTGTCATCAGCCAAAAAGGGATCCATCTACAACTCTCCACAAGGTCACTCCTCTCTTTCTCTCTATTTTTTTTTTCTTTTTTCTTCTTCTTCTCCTCCTCCTCCTCCTCTGTTATCCTAGCTTTTCTTCTAGTTCTGTTGAGCAAATCCGTAAATATGGTCATTTTCAGTTCAAAACCCAATTAGTCCTTTCCAACATAGGGAGACAAATTAAGAAGTTAATCAACTTATTAAGTTCATATTATTGATTTCAGCCTTCTCAATCAACTAATTAAAATTAACACAAACGTAACTACAATGAAAACTAGTAACCTCTTTTTTCAGGTGAGTGATCATTAAATTTTCAAGCACAAGCTTATGACAAATTCAAATCAACGACTTTTTTTATTTATTTTTTAATTACCAGTTCTTGTGATTTACTAAATGGTGGCGCGGCAACGACACAGGAGTTCTCTGCTCCTCCGAGTGAAGCTCTTCACCATCCATAATGGTTTGCGTCATTGTTGCAGTTACAGGTGGAAAGCGAGTCGCAGCCAGCAGAAAAGAAGGTTGAAATCTGAAGGAGAGAGGGTGACTAGACTCGGTCGGTTGGTGGTGGGGAGAAGAGAAAGAGAGTCTGAATTCTTTCTTTCTTTCTTTCTTTTCTTTTCTTTGTTTTGTTTTGTTTTGTTTTTTGTTTTTTTTTTTGTTTTCAGACAGAATTACTTGATAAGCATCTGAAGTCTGATTGCCTTATGTTACTTTGAAAAAGTTTACAGTATATTGTTAAAATAATAAAAAAATAATAAAAAAATAAATTAGGTAAGTTCCTTCTCCTAACCTAATAGGACTTTTCTCTGGCTATATAAGTAAATTGTTCAGGCTACGCCGCTAATTAAGCCCCAACCCCCTATTCAGCCAAAAAAAAAAAAAAAAAAAAGTCCGGCGAGTTCCGGTTGAAAGCAGGATTAATCTCAGATCTAATTCTCATCGCTCATGGTATGTGCTTTGTTGGCGTGACGGGGGTGACAACGCCGAGGCAAGGCTGAAAGCAGGATAAAATCTTTCTCTAATTTCCTCTTATAACGATCTAACGCTTGTAATTAGTAATTAGGCCCAGGGCATGTCGGATGTTGAAGATAATTTCTTGGACTCAGTCCATAAAACGGTACTAACTTCCTCAATATGTGCTTAATTTATATTCCAACTCTTTTATTATCACTACTTATATTATTTTTTTCTCCTTTTTAACCAGTACTGATGCTTTTTTCTTCTTCTTCTTCTTCCTTGATCCAAAAGAATATCGTCAGAGCTGCCGATGACTCTGTTAACAGTCTGGTACATAATTTATTCTTTCTGTATGCTGCACCTATTTTTGTTCATCTCAACTAATATATGTTACTATAATTTCCCATAAATGTCCATATTTTTTTTTGAAAGGCATAAATGTCCATGTTACCTTTACGCTTTTGTTCATATGTGTATTCTTTCTCTTTAATTAGCGATTGATGTTTGATACCTATTGCTTTCTACTTCACAGAAAGAAAATCCCACTCCACGGAAGTTTAAGCCTTGGATGAACTTTCTAGAAGCCCGTGAACGAGTAAGTTCTCATTATATATAAACAGCTTTCAGTATACGACTCAGTGAATTAGCATATCTTAAATGTTAATTCATTCTTATCTATATCTTTTTTTCTTCTAATCATCACAAAATCAAAGTGTAACACTGCAACCTTAAATAAGCCCTCCATCCAATATGCTATGACTTTAGCCAAAACAAAAAGTATTACTTAACCGCTTCTTTAGAAATAAACTCTATCGAAGTAGATGAGTAAATTGCATGATCTCATCCGTAAATCCTTCGGAGATTTCCAAAACGGCAAGGTTTGAACCATATACAATAAAAACATTTGAAAAGAGTCGTTTTACCTTGTCTAGAGGTTACAAAAGATATTGTTATCAAATTCTGACTAAAAGTTTTCAACTAATTAAGAAAACACTTAAAAGGTTGTGCTTGAGTGTGACGACCGTTATTTCAGGTCATTACTACTACGTTTATATTTAACTCATATCTTAACTTCTACTATTTTTGAACTATAAAACCCTAATTTTAGGCTACATTGTTTTTACTTTTATAGTAAAATAAATACTAATATACTTTGTCGGAATAAAACTTCGATCATTATTTCATAGTAAAACTCGAATATTAAAAATATTTTTCTAAAAACATTTTCAACTTCTTAATATTAAATAATCCGTAGATAAAATTCTTTTAAAACTTAATTTTTTTTCTTTAGGCGTGGTCATATACATTTAACTTATTATTTGCATACCATTATCGTTCATATGCAATTAACATAATAGCATTTTGGATACGTTAATATACTCTGTCACTTGAGTTTGCTAAGCATAGCCTCGTTGTCTTGTATACTTTACTTTCATTACATAGCTTATTTATATCCATAAATATTATTTACTTTAAACACTTAGAAGCGTTTTTAAAATACGTGGTTCATCCATTACCCGCATGCACTCACTCCACCGCTTCATCCTTTTGCACGCCCAGCTATAGGTTTCAAGGAGCCGGTGTCTTACCTGAGCTTCTTACAACACGAACAAACATAATGAGCTTTCACTTAGCAAGTAACAACAGACTAAAATAAGTGCAAACAATAATTTATACCTATATATGCATTCATGTCATACATCCTAACACATTTTCTAAAAATTTAAAGCGTTTATCGTATTATGCCTTCTTTACAACTTTTGTTCTTGTGTCGTTCGTTTTTATAACTTTTACTTCTTATGGGCCCCGTTCTTGTTGTACTGTTGCGCTCATAACGAATGAGGACTGGGGGAGCGACTCAAAACCAACTCACTCACGGTTTCATTCATAATAACCTCCCTTGCAATTGCCGGTACAAACAGTTTTACTAACTTTTTGTCATTTATTATCTTTATTTATTACATCTTGTTACTATGATCTTTTCTTATCATGACAGTAATTTTAATCTTATTATTGCGTCTTTAAGCATTTCTATCAATTTCTTATGAAATTTGACTTTATTTAAAAGTTTTTACTTTTTGTTGACTTTGACTTTTGACTTTCTCACATATTAGAATTATACTACTACTACTTTAAGTCCATAAACACATTCATCGCAACAAATAATATTCAAAAAACATCTTTCCCATATTTGCATACATTGAACTTACGATATGCACAATTTTGTGCAACACTGAGAAATAAGATTATTCGTGTCTAGACAAAAGAACTGCTGGTACTTACAGGTGTTCCGCTATGGTCACGACTTTTGAGTTACCAGAAACTTTACTGCTTTCATGATCGCCTACTAATCCTATCATATAAATTCTCGATCGTTAGATTTACAATCTAAGACCAGTAGTTAAAATACAATTTTACTCGAATTTGTTGTTCCATAAATGTTATTTTCATGATGTGTACATGTCGTGTCTAAAATTCTTAGGTTTCCTGTTTATTTCATAAATCTATTTTATTTCCCAGATTTTTTATTTTTTTCTTATTGGGATGTTTTGCACATACTTACAGTTGAGCTTAAGAGAATACTATATAGCTAGTTTTTCAAAAAGCGTTGTTCACGGGACTTCTTATCTTTGACAAGATCTACGATTTTCATATTCGATATCTGGACTGAAATATCTCCTATATCACCAATGTGCACCAAACCCGTGCATATTTGGCCTAAACTCACAATTTTAGACATGTTTTGAAAATTAACCCGAAAGTGACATCTAGGGTCGTTTTTGGGAAACAAATTATTTCACAAAAGTTGTTCGGAACAAAATTTCCTACAACTTTGATGTTGGTCACTTTTTAAAATTAAGCTTCTATCTTAGTCCTCTAGCCTAAACGGATTCGGGCACAAGTTTTCAGGTCATTAACCTAATTTTCAATTTTGGTCCGAAACTTAGAATTTTTGTTGTTTTAGGTTTGCACACATCTTCAATAATTATGCATACCCATATATGCATTATTGTCATATATCTAATCTAACTCATAACTAGTGAGGAGTGGGGTAGCTAACCAATCCAGCTCAGTCACGGTTTCGTCTCTTTCAGTTCATAATCACCTTTCCTTCAAAGGCTGGTACAAACAGGATGTTTGGTCTCTTACCGTTTATCAATTTTCTCATTGAAACGGTAACTTTAGTTAAGTCTTATGACTTTGTTCATTTTTGAACAATTTATCATGAGATTAACTTTTCGTTAAAGTTTAACTTTTTCTTTTAACTTGACTTTGACTTGACGCCGATACATATTTTTTCACAGAATAAAATTCTACTGCTACTTAAGTCTTGTAGATACATGCATAACATTGTATCTAACATTCATGAGTCATCTTTCACATTCTAGCATATATTTAGTCTACAATATGCTCGGATTGAGCAACATAGACAAATAAATTTATTCGCGTTGTAGACAAGAAAACAACTAATACTTACAAAAGTTTCACTAATGTTTCTGACTTCGATTGTTAACCGATCCTATTGCATAAATTTTCGATCGTTAGATTCAAAATCTAAGATCCATAGTTACATTAAAATTTAATTCAGAAAGATCTACAATACTTATGTTTGGTATTCAATGCCAAAATATTTTCTATCTCAAGAATTTGCACTAAAACCGTGCACCTTCCTCAGTCATGGGCCTAATTTTCAATTTTGGTCTAAAACTGTGAATTCTCATTGTGTTCATTTTCTATACATCACCGATTATCAAATTGACTTACTTTTCACACTTTAATCCCCTATTCCTCTTGAAATCCGATTTTAGTTCAAATGCTCAAATCAAATTTCAGCAGAGTTCCGCCTATTTCTCTATGTTTCCCGACCTAACTTTAGCTCGCTTTATCCATTGTTTTCACCTTCAAACACAAACCATATCCTTTCTCTTTCAAATACACCATCAACATCATCTTGGGTCTAGGGTTTCTCCATATTTCTATCAAAATTCTCTATATCAAGAATTGCTAGAAACAAAAGTTCAATAGCCAAGAATTTATCCTTAGTTCACTAGATTTCAAGTTCCTTAACCATTACAAGCAAACCACCATTTTTAGTAAATTTTTTTCCATACTTTCCCTAAACTTACGGCAGTCAAGGAAGAGGAAAAACTTGAAATCTCACCTTAGGGAATGAGGAACAAGCTTTAGTGACACTATTCCTTGATAATTCCGTCGATTTCTGCTTCAATCACTCTTTTTCTCACTTTGGAAATCTTTCTTCCTCTCTTTTTCTCTTGGCTGGGTTCTCTCATTTTTTTCTACGTGAAAAGTGACCATTTACTTGTATTTGTTCATCATTGAACCGACCATCCAAAAGCAAGAAACCAAACAATGCAAAATTTGACTTTCCCGAAGACTTTTTTTGCAAAAATTTCAACAAATATCTCTTGCTTCCTCACTAAGTTGGCCGGCTGCCCCATTTTTTTTTTTTTGCTTTCCACATTTCCTCATCTCAGCCACTCATCAATTTAATTACTTTAAATCCTAGCCATCCATTCATAATAATTATCTCATTTCTGTTCCGTTTAATTCTTGTCTGGTGTGCGCTTTATCTGCGTTTTTCAGACAGTTGGTCAACTTAGTTAACCTTGACCATTCTTGACTAACTTTTTGAGGGCGACGTTTTGGTCGACTCTTGGTCAACAAATTTTGACTCGGTTCACTTAAATCAGTCGAAACCCCAATTTAAGCGATTCGGCCTTCCGAACCCCTTTTTTCGTCCATTTTTCATTCCGATTGTTTCTAAAACCCTAGAATTGATGTCTTTTAATTCTATTTCATTTCTTAACCTTAATATTCATGTGTTTACCCACTTGTGGGTTTAACACAATGTTCCATACTTCTTCTTGAACATAGTTCAAAAATCTGTAACTACATCGTAGTTTAGAAATTTTTGATTTTTAACTTATAACTCTTCATTCCCTGTTTATATCTACTTATCATAAAAGTATTCATATTAATCATACAAAGGATTCTAGGAAATATTATCCTACACAATAATTCTGATAAATTTCTCGGTCTTGACATAAAGTGATTGGAATATGGGTGGAATTTTGACATTTTCTAAGATTACTTTTATAAAACAAATCAAAAAATCTACTTTGCTTCTTCCTAAGGTTGGCCAGCCATTATCCTTCCCTTCCATGTGTCCTAATCTTAGCCCTCCATCAATTTAATCATCTTAAATCTCAACCATTTTCGGTTCAGTTTAATTCCTATCCGGTGCGCGTTTAATCTGCGTTTTCAGATAGTTGGTGAACTTGGTTAACTTTATTCAACCTTGACAAACTTTTCAAGAGTGACCTGTTGATCAACTCTTGGTCAACAAATTTTGACTTGGTCAACCCTAATCGATCAAAAACCTTAATTTTCTCGGTTCGGTATTCCGAACCCTTTTTTCATCTCTGCTTCGTTCTGATTGTTTATAAAACCCTAAAATTTATGTTTTTCAATTCCTTTTCATTTCTTAATCTTAATATTCATATGTTTGTCCACTTGTGGGAATAACACAGCGTTCTGTGTCTCTTTCTTAATTGCAGTCTGAAATTCAAAAATTGCATCATAATTCAAAAATTTCTAATTTTTTAGTTTATAATTTGTTATTCAACATTAATATCAACAAATACTTATCATAAAAGTATTCATATTTATAATACATAGAATTTTAGGAAATTTTATCTTATACAATAATTTCTTCGACAAATTTTTCGATCACGACAATGTGCAAGCTCTTCAAACGGGCTGCAGCTCAGCCAACTTGTAGACGTGGAGTCTTCATCTGCGATTCTGAATTACAATGAAGAAACTATACGAGCTAAAGCTCAATATTTAAAATTAAAATCTATATACATGCTCATGACATTAACTTTTTATAGGGCCACTTTACTCAAACCATTACTTAAATTACTCATATGGGTCCAAGTATCAATTTTCTACTTATGTATTTTTATGTGAGAAATTTTTATGTTAAATCGGCAGGAAGAAGAAAGCATCGCTTCTTCATTTGATAAAAACCAATTGCGGATTGGCAAAAAATTAGTGGTTTCATTATCAAAGGAAATCGGTCGAGGTACCGATGGGACTGTAGTGTATGAGGGGTCTTATGAAGGTAGAAAAGTCGCCGTGAAACGCCTTCTCAAAACTCATATTAAACTGGATGACAATGAAATAGGGAATCTCATAGCATCTGATCATCACCAAAATGTTGTAAGGTATTATGGCGTGGAACATGACAGAGATTTTACATATCTTGTTCTGGAGCTCTGTGATTTTAGTTTGGATGACCTTATCCGAATAACTTCTTTGAATTCCTCTCCATACAAGCTTGATCCTAACTACCTTTATTGTGGTACGAGCACCATGACTATGTATGAAAACCGCTGGGAGCTTCTAAAGAATACTTTGGGAGATGTTAAACTTCGCAAAGAAAATAATGACCGTCCATCACCTTTGTTACTTCAATTGTTGAGGTTAGTGAAAATTTCTTTTTTATTTTTATTTTTTTTATTTTTTTTATTTTTTTTTATTTTTTTTATTTTTTATATCGTGTTATGCATAGCTGAGAACAATTATGTCTACTTGAACTTATAATGAATCATCTTTTGGATCATTCTCTTTGGGTTAGATTTATCATGCTAACTGCTAATTAATGACAATCTTTTATTTTCAATTTATTATCTTACAGAGACATAGTTTCTGGACTTGTTCATCTGCATAAATTGGGTATAATCCACCGAGACTTAAAGCCCCGAAACATTTTAATAACTATGAGAAAATCTACTTTATGTGCAAAGCTTTCAGACATGGGCATCCACAAACGCCTCCTAATTGAGAACAAGACTTACTCAAGTGTTACTTCTTTTGGTTAGTACTCTCATTTCTCTATTTTAGTCAATAGAACTGGCATTAAGTCGTCTTTGGACGCTCACAATTTTAATTTGCACTCTATTGGTGAAAAAATGACATAATCAAGGGTTAAGATCAATGCAATAAGTAGATTAACAGCTAAGATTGTTTGGATATTTTGATCAGTTTACATAAAATATTAACAAAGTTAGGGTAAGGGGATGTTGACGTAAAATGTTTTGGTCAAAGGGTATCTCTATAATTTGAGAAAAACACTTAAAGGATGTTGGTATAGTTCTCCTGTACTTTAATACCTGTTGGGCCCTAGAAAAGGTTTAGTCTGGAAAACTTTTAGGACTGTTTTCATTGATGTACATGCTATACAAGGAACATCTCTTATAGAGATTTGGTTAATAAGAAAGGAAAATGTGAAACGTTGAAATCTGGTAATAAATCTCCAAAAAATCAGCAACATATCTATCCCCATAAATCATGAATAAATCCCGGCTATAAAAGGAAACAAATTACAATCAGAAACTAACAAATATATCCTCAAACAGCTGCACATTGCAAAAAGTCTCATTATAAACATTTGTTCATAATATGCTCCCATAAATAATTTTTCTTAACCTAATTTCAAGTGCTTCTTTCTCCCTTTAATGTTAGTCTCATGCATGTTTTTTGGAATCAACTTTAGGTTGCGCCACTACAAGCTGGAAAGCAGCTGAACAGCTACTTAATGGAAGACATACGAGTGCAACGGATATGTTTAGCTTAGGTTGCATCATATTTTTTTGCATCACTCGTGGTAGGCATCCATTTGGGGATCATGATGAACGAGATTGGAATATTAAGAGAGACAAAAAGCAAGACTTGTTTTTGATACAGGATTTTCCAGAAGCCTTCCATCTTATTTCTCGTTTATTAGAACCTGATCCTACAAAGAGGTGAAGTTATATAATTTCCTTCAATATATGGGTTCTGCATAATCAATACTTGACATATGTTACTCTACAACAACAACAACAACAACAACAACAAGCCTTAATCCTAACTTAATTGGAGTCGACTAATGACATATTATATATATATATATATATATATATATATATATATATATGATATGTACCCTTTGAAAACATTGGAGTAGATATACACATTTGTGTATGTGTGTATTTTTTAGATGGTAAGCAATACCCTTTGATACTAATTGACAATTACATTTATAATTGTTCAGCAGACTTAAATAATATCATGTAGTTGTCACAATGCCTTGTTGATACTAAGTGGATTGTAAAACATTTGAGAAGGTAGTTAGCCCCTAGCTTGAATGCTCAATTCTTGATGAAAATTACTTGCGTGTTATTCTTGGCAGGCCAAAAGCAAGTGAGATATTGCAACATCCAATGTTCTGGGATGCAGAGAAGAGACTTTCTTTTCTGCGCGACACTAGTGATAGATTAGGCGAGAACTCTGATCTTTTTAAGGCACTCGAACGTACAGTACGCACAAATTTAGCTACAAAATGGAATAAGAAGGTAGATGAAAAAATAGTTACGTACATGAGGGCGTGCTCAAAAAGGGATTACAAATTTAACAGTGTTCGAGACTTGTTACGACTGATTCGAAACTTGTCGAGTCATTATGGAGAGCTTGGTCAAGATGTTCAGGTGATTGTAATAGCAATATATGAATCGTGTGATACTTTTTCACACACATTTTTAAATTTATCAAGGATAAGAATCACTTAGTTTGATGGTGACTATTTCAGATACTCGTCGGACCGAAATATGAAGAATTCGATGACTATTTTACAAGCCGATTCCCATCGCTCTTGATAAAAGTATACGAAGTTGTATGCTCATACTATGGAGACGGGGAGTACTTCATGAGATATTTTGTAGGGAATCCCACCAGCAATGTTTCAAGCGATATTACTTTTGTTGTAGATTGTCAAGGAAAATGAATAATGAGATGCTAAATACAAACTCTATTCCAGACTCTATTTTAGTTGCTAGTATCTTTGTTTGCCACATGTCAACTTACAGACAAACTAATACAATAACAAGTCATCTTTCTATTACTTGTTTACAGAGTTGCCAGCATCAATTAAATATTTGACGCAGCAAAAAGGTGGGCAGCACAGTAATGTGAAGAAAGTAAACTTTATTAAATCTGAAAATATAAGAACATAACTAAAAACTCCAACATAGTGCTGGTGCTTTTATAGAATGTAATCAAGAGTCCTAAGTCTATTCAAACTCTAAAACTATAAATAAAAGAATGCTAATCCAAAAAGAACACCAATTAAAATAAGAAAGATAAGGCTGAAAAATAATAACAGAAAATAAGAAATGAATCCTAATCATATCCCCCTTTCTTAAGGAAAAAAACAATAACAACAACAACAAGTCTTAATCCTAACTTAATTAGGATCGGCTATATGGATTTCACTTTTTCACGCATCTCTGTTCGAAATTAGACTTTCTTGAAAGCCTAGATCGAGAATGTCTTTCCTAACTACTTCGGTCCACGTAATTCCTGGTCTTCCCCTCCCTCTCCTAGTATTAGGTATAAGAATGTCCTCCCCAGCATGAATTGGTGCTTCTAGCGGTTTACGTTGAACATGCCCGTACCACCTTAAGCGGCTTTCGCGCACCTTATCTTCTATTGGTGCTACACCTACTTTACTATGAATAACTTCATTCCTTATGCAATCCATTATTTTATGGCCACTCATCCATCTTAACATACGCATTTCTACCACACTCTTCTTACA
The DNA here is from genome assembly GCF_000414095.1 of Morus notabilis. NCBI lineage: Eukaryota > Viridiplantae > Streptophyta > Magnoliopsida > Rosales > Moraceae > Morus > Morus notabilis. The sequence continues at coordinate 173,486 of NW_010359286.1, read as the reverse complement.
TATATGTTGTCTCTTAATGGCCCAACATTCACTACCATATAACGTAGCTGGACGGATTGTAGTCCTATAGAATTTTATTTTAAATTTAATAGGCATCTTGTCATCACATAAAACTCCCGTAACATTCTTTTACTTAATCCACCCTGCCTCAATAAAAAAAAAATCCGTCCTCAAGTTTAGGCAGAAAGTTACAATTCGCCAGCAGGGGGATAGTGTTCGTAGAGGTCAGAAACATTGAAAGTTGACGAAATTCCCACGTCTGGAGTTAAACCCACAACATAAGCATTATCGTTGATCTTTCGTAAGCATTATCATTGATCTTTCTGATTTTGAAATTCTTGGAGTAGTGGTTGTAATTGGCTGGGAATGTTCAAATTAGGTTCTGCAACTTCTCCTTGTCCGTTGACTGTGAGTGCTGACACGGTTGAAGGTTCTACTACTTGCCTGTAAAAATCTGAATTGGAAAGGGGTGATAAAAATCTATCCTCAGTGTGGAAAAGTTTTCTTTTCTCTCATCTTTTTCCCTTGAGGAACTAACACAATCTTTCTATCATTCCATTGAAAAATAATTTACATATTATTGATTAAATGTATTATCCCTGCCCTTTCTTTTCTATATATGTATTATCCCTTTTTTTTTTTTTCCCCCCCCTTTTTTTTTTTTTTTTTTTTTTTTTTTTTCTTGAAGTGGAACTTTACATATTCGAGTGATGCTATTTTTATATGGTGTGGGATATGGATCAACTTTTAGGTTTAAAGTTTTAACTAAAGCTTTCGAAACTATATTTTCGCTACTCCCACTATCTATGATGACATTGCAAACTTTGTTGTTTATAGTGCATTTGGAACGAAATGTAAAATGGCATTAAGGATCGCGTTCACCACTGGGCTGCCTTGCAACAGGTTGCTCTCTTGCAGCTTCTTGATTGGGGATTTGTGGTCGCTGATTAGCCATATTGGTATCACTCATGGTAGTCAAATTGGCTAAAGAATTTTGAATAGCTTGAAGCAATGCTCAAAGCCATCTAATTTGGCGGATAAACTACCACAACGCTGTTCCACAGACCGAGCAGCGGTTTCAATAGTCTGGAGCCTCAACAGAGGAGGATTCTTTTAGTCCCAGCAACTATAGAATGAAGGAGAGACCTTCTCTAATACCACTTAACGCAGCAAAATGTTCGGTTGCACAGTAATGTGAAACAAGTAAACTTTATTAAATCAAAAAAATATACGAACATAACTAAAAAGTCCAACATAGTGCTGAATGTAATCAAAAGTCATCATGAGTTCTTAGCAGACTCCAATTTATGAATTTGTGTTTTTTGATTTACTCGGTACAGATTATAAGATCCTGAATCCTATTCCTTGTATTTTAGAGACATGATGAAGTAGGTAGCCGGAAATGTTATTAAACGAGATGAAATCCATTCCTTCTTGAGAAAGAAGTAGATAAATAATCCTCTTGAGGGTTGATTCGGTACGTGGACCAGTAGGAGCTCTGATTCATGAATGTGTTTTATGAATCACTGTCCATTAGAGAATTAATGGTATTCAAGAATAAATATGTAATTAGAGAGGTTAACGGATTTCACCTAACTCTAATTATGAATTATTTATAGAGGATTGATCTTGTAACGCCTCGAGGAATTAAACAGGATTAGTTAAGATAATTGAGATTTATTAGTGTGTCTAATCCGGTTTAATTAATTAATTATTATTTATTAAATGTTCTAATATGTAAATTTAAATATTTTCAAGGAATTTCGATATTGTCATGTAACGCCCTTTAGAATTAAACATGTTTAATTATGCTAAACTGTGGATTATTAGTGTGCCTAATTTGATTTTCATAATTAATTAAGGGACTTTAAGTCATTTTCAATATTTATAATTACACCCCAAAGATTTTTGGAAAACACACTTAAATTTAATACATTTTCCCTTTTTTTTCCATTTTTCTTTTTCCTTTTCTTTTCTTTTCTTTTTCTTTTTCTTTTTTTTTTCTTTTCTTTTTTCTTTTCCCCCTTTCCCTTCCCGTGCTCCAGCCCCCCCTTTTTTTCTTTTTTTTTTCTTTTCTTTCTTCTTCTTCTTCTCTGGTTCTTCACGCACAGCCCCTCTCTCTCTCTCTTTCCTTCTCCATTTTCTTCCACCGCCCGGGCTTCCTCCCGCTGGCATCCTCTCTCTCCCTTGCTCTCTCTTTCCGGGTTTCTCTCTCCCTCTCTCTCTCTCTCGGCAGTTTGGCCGAAAATCTCAGAAAAAAAAATGAAAAACAGAAAAATTGAGGGAGACGAAGCTCGAGCAACTGATTTGAGGTAAAACCCTTTGAAACCCACTCTTTGATTCGGATTTTAAGTTTGAGAAAGTTTATTTTTGGTTAGATTTGAATAATTTTGAGTTAGGGTTCGAGTTTGAACAGTTATTGTTGGAATTGAATGAAATTTGGGGATTTTTAGTTATTGGACTTGTTTAATTGATTAGAAACTGATTTTGATGGATTCTGGAGAATATATATTGAAATTGGATTTGAATTGCAGGTTTGGCATTTTTCCTATTTATGCCGGCATGCTGCC